>NW_016690421.1:0-59148 GCF_001604755.1 Lepidothrix coronata | reverse complement strand
AAAAAAATCTACTTTTCACAGCTATAAGTATTTGAAACTGTTTTATATTTCTAATAGTTTTTTCTTGGTGTTTTTTTTTTTTTTTTTTCTGTTTTTGTTGCCTTGTTATTTACTTAGCACTTTCTGATGCACGCATGCGGATCTAGATATTTGTCTGTGCTTAAAGAGATTAAATAATGATAGGATTATCTGACTCCAGGCAAAATGTAAATTGTTTACAAGTCTGGTTACTGAATGACGGTGAACAGAACTGGATTTATATTTTCTTAAAAATCATAAGAGAGAAGGCAATTTCTCAAAGCACTGATACTGATTCTTTGAACCATATACGGATTCTAATCTGCATATAGAACTGTTGAAATGACTTACTTGTGTAGAATATGGACAGTGCATGACTTTTAATAAACTTCTGGCAATAGATTGAGGTTGTGCAATGCCACTGTTCTTGGGCACCCAAGCAGATTAAAACATCTTGTTTTGGCAGTTACATTGTCAATATTTTTGTATTTCTTTATCAGCAGTACTCATCTTTGTACCACAACTGACTACAGATTTTCCATTTAGGTTGGTAGATTTAATTGGGAGTTTTAAAATAAAGATTTGCAACCATCTTACGTTTCAGAGACAGAGGAAATTTGATCACTTACAAAATTTAATATATAGCCTCATGTCATTCTATAATTCTCTGTTTCTCTGTGCTTGTAGAAACATCAAGTTTGGGTGAGCAGTGATTACTGAGCATCAAGTTATGTTTCAGTGAATATCTTAATTGAAAGAAATTTCATTTTCTGATATGTTAATGTTTGCATTTTTAAAAGACAAATTTGTCTAGACAGTTTTAATTTGGTTTGATTGTGACCCAGACTGTGCCGAAATATCTCTTCAGTACTATCAACTGGCGTTGCCTTAGTTTTCAAAAATTTCATGAACTGCTTTCTGTTGTTAGGGGAGAAGACCAACGCATTCACAATTTCAGTTTAAAGTGAATCTTAATAATCTGTATTTAGACTGTTTAATTCCTCTTGGTAAGATGTACAATTAAATATTAGTAAAAACCAACAGAAATTAAATAATTTCTGCTCTTAAAGTTTGTGATAGAACTTCAATTTCCTTTAATAGAGAAATAATCAAGCCATAGTGCCCCATATTTCCCTAAATTATGCTCAGCACAACTTTCTCTTTCGTTGCAGTGCTCATCATCTGTTACAGTCCTGGTCTTCCAAAATTTTCAGAAGTGTACAAAATTACATTATCTAACGCGATGTATGGCTATTCTTGACTTATATGTAATATTTCTGGCTATATTTTTTCATAAATAGTATTCCTCCATTGAATTTCAGGCCTGTGCTCTGTTAAAGAGCTCAATTGCAACATTTGAAATACATCTCTAGAGAAGAAATGCAGGTTAATGTCTTTAAATGGTAAAAAAAGCTGAAAAATCCAACGTTTTTAATTTACTAGTAAATCTCTCAAGTTTTAAATTTCTGTAGAATTGGAGTAAAATATTAAAGGCTTAAAGAGAAATGCAGTGTAGAGGGACTTGTTAGTGGAGAGCGGGCCCTGGAGTGCTCCCTTTCTGATTAAGATAAGGATCAGTAGGGATTTCATTTTGAATTCCTCAGGCTGAAGGAATAAATGCCATGGGCAAGATAAAATAAATTCTTGCTAAACAAAGGTACAGCAAGTGTAGGACTTAAAGACCAGCATAATAAGCACAAAAACTGTGTGGATCACGAAGTGAAAGATTTGAAGAAGTGTGGAACATAAAGAGAATAAAAAATGAGTATCACATTAAAACATCCAAAAAGATTAAGTGTGGACTTGCAGCAAAAATGGAAAGCATTTCTGAAAAAGTGGGAGGAAACATCTTAAGTATAAATTTAAAAGCACTGAGAGTAAATAAAATCATAAGCAATGGCTAGAGCTGATCAAAGAACAAAAACTGAAAGAGTGTTTAAAAAACAAAGGCTTATATGTGAGAAATAGAAACAGGAAGGAGTCCAGAAATGTAAAATGTAAACGGGTTTTGATGGACTATAATACTTAATAGCAGGACAAAAATTTGTCAGTGTGTCTATGTTTTATAGTTTGTCATCTGAAGTTATCTTTCATTTCTATATGATGACCATGTACATATGCTGGGATATTTAGGAACTCAGTTACCTGTGTGTTGTAGATGTCTGTTTCCTTTGACTGTTCTTCACCAAACTGTTGTCTTTGTATTATCATTAGTTTTTCTATAATATTCCTGTTGGCTCCATGTATGGACTGCCAATGCCGTCGAGACCACCAAAACAGATACTTCATTGGCTTAGTTTGCCATTTGAAAAAAAGACATCTATTGTATAATATTTTTCTTTCTTCTTTTAACAGTCACATGTGAAAGACTGCTAAAACTACTGTTGCTCTGATTTGTGCCTTCTCTGATTTTTTACTGTGTACCTTTCTTTAGGATAACTCACATCCAAACCATACTAAGGTTACCCTCACTGTCATGGAAGCAGCACAGAATTTCATTTTCCTTTCATTTCAGGGGAAGAGAATGGAGGAAACATTTCACTGGCATTTCTGGGACATTTTTCTCACCTACCATGTAGTGGAAAGGAGTAGGAATCACTTTAAGTGACTTTGGAGTATCCCTGTGTACACTGGGAGATATTTTATGAAAAATTTTAAATTCTTCTACAATATCTTCACAAAATCACCAACACTGTGATGTGACAGCTGAATTTTGTGTACTATTTTGAGAAATATCATGGATGCATAAATGCTTCATTCAGTTCTAGCCAAAAATGCACACTAAGGGGCAGAGCAAACTTTCTTACAGAAAAAAAATACCTGTATTTACCTTAAAACATTAGGAAAAGAAAGTTTTTGTAATGTGTGATTACACTAAACTTCTCCCTTATCCCATGAAAAATATAATCAGAGGCAGAGGTGTGAACTTTTCCTTTCACATGAGTTGAGTCTATTTATAAGAGAGGCTAAGCCATACTGCCAGGCAGGTGGATTTAGGATGTCTTTCTTTCTCTTCCCACAGTTTTCTTAATTTTTCTCTTCTTTCCAAGAGCTGAACACTGCTCCCACTTAAGGGCAATAAAATCAGTCTTTATTCTCAAAGTTTTTTAGTTTATGATATATACTTGGAAAGGAAATGAGCTTTTTTCACTTCTGTTCTCCAAGGCTTTTCATACTATTCTCCTTTGTTAGAAGAGCCCATCCCTGCTTTCTTCTCTTGTCTGCTTTCATTACTAGCAGTAATACCCAATTTTACTAACCTCAAAAACTTCCTCTAAGAATGTTACAACTCACAAATCTCTTTCAACCATTCCCACCTTCTACAGGTGTATGTTTTCCTCTCTGCCTTCTCTTTAATTGAGAAAACACTGTGCCAATTTTTCCTTTTAACAAGACTTTTAGTACCACAGTTACTATTACAGTGCATCTTTCTGGGTGTCTGATCTCCACCAAATATTGGTCTGTGCTGCTGTTGGAAAGTGACCATTCCTCCTCCTGTAGTGATAGCTACATAAATCCAGTTCCCCTCTAAGAGGAGCCTGGTCTATGCACAGACTCTCAAGGCTCTGGAAGGGATTGTCTCTTGTCCAGCATACATATTAACAGAGTTAATATGCTTTTTAGCCTGTTTTGAAAATTAGTATAGCTCATCTTCTAACAAACTTCTAAAGCTCAGCAAAGCTCCTCTGAAACCAATTTAAACTTTATTGAAGTCAGTGAAATATTGGTGGCTAGTAGTGGAATAAACTCAAAATAAATATATGAGAAGTAAAAGGAATGATAACAAACACGAATAATTTCTGAGAGTAGAGGAGTGTCATATGTAAAAACAAAAGAATAGAAAATCCTTAAGTGGAGGGATTCAAGGCAAAATCAGAGTACTGAGCTGTAACAGAACTGAACAAGAAGCACTTGAAATTTGGTGGTGAAAAAACAGGCATGAGATTAGTAGCAAAACAACAACATAGATAAAGAATGAAGTTAAAAATGTCAACATTGCAGAACAAGAACTGAGATAAAGTCTTGTTTTCCTTTAGAAACTCTCTCTAGGCGAATATATTCTAACTCCAGGCATTATAATATTGAACACAGGATTTAAATTTCCACAGTCACACTTTTAAACATAATTTGAGAATATACTTAAATGGAATTTAAACCAATGTTCATGTGAAAAATTAAGTAACCCTTCCCTTCTTTTCTGTTGCAAACTGAATTTATGAATAGTATCTGAGAAACCTAAAACCAAAGACTTGCTTTCAGTTTAACACATATATTTTGTGAAGTGGAAGCAAATAGATCTGTCTCTGTACTAATTATCCAGAAAAATTGGAAGCGAATCTCTTTCATTTAACATCAAGACAGTATAGAAGTCATGGAGTTCCCTAATATTTTCAAAGGTAGCCTTATCCCTACTTTCTTCTTCAACAATGTCTGCTGAAATAGCTGGAGAAGATCTTGCCTACAGGATACTGCCTAATAGTTCAGTCCAATTTCACAGGAACATTTAAGCAACAACTCTGCCCTGAACTTCATTGTGAGTCTTAGCAAATGTGCTGAGAAAGTAAAAAGAGGCTTCTTTTGTCCATTCACATCATAAAGTCACCATGGATTTGGAGAATAGAACTATGGGATTCTGATCTTAGGCACCTCTCGAAGACCTCCAAGACACATTGTCATCATCTGCATTCTGCTAAACCACAGTGATTGATCATCTGTGCACTATTTTCAGCCTTGACATACGTTTGGTTTATTTTCTCAGGGTGGATCTTTCTTCTTAAGAGACCAAAGTTTATGCATATCTTTGAATACTTAGATATTCAACTGACCTTAAAAATCATTTCCATGACCATTAGGATGTACATGAATGATTTTCTGGACAATGGTATGGTGCTCACTACCAAGATCAACCCTCAAGTAAAGAAAGAATAAAAACCACTGGAATGTGTTCTTAAAAGTACTGGTAAGAACTTCTTCAGAAAATAACAAGTGAAAATCTACCTATGCAAAAAACCAGTATCAAAAGTCTCATCAAGAACTCATTTTTTTATTTCTGTAAAGAATCCATCATGACAGTCTTCAAAATTCAATATGTCTCTCTCTATATCATATTCTTTATCAAATATATTTTATATACTTCATAACTAAATATAAATACTTGACAAAATTTCAAAATGCAAATATATATACTGAAACTAGTAAGAGAGAGGAAATAAAAGTTTAAAAATAGTGAAAATTATATCCATGTGTATGCAGTACAAAATAAAAGCCAGCAAAGAAATTTTGGGCTGCCTATGAATTTTTGAAATAGGTGGTAAAAGTATTCTACACATCTGATTTTCCACTTGACTCTATTTGTGTGAAATCTGGAAGGAGCTGGAGGGCTGTGCCACCTCTGAGATGTAAACCTGAGTGTGGAGTGAAGCTGTAGATTCCCCTGTAGAAATCGGCTTTTTCTTTTCCCCAAGACAAAGCTGGCCAGATGTGCTGACTATTGCGTGAGGCCACAAATTACCACCTGCCCATCCTTTCACAGTCCTCTGATATTCATGTTTCCCAAGAAAGAAGGAAAATAAGCAACCTCTGAGCAACACGCAATGCGAGAGCTGTAATTTGGTGAAGAATTATAAAGGGCATTTCCACTGGCCTTTATACACACACACTTGGTGTGTGCTCAAATGGGGGCAGGCAGAACATCTCCCTGGTTTAGGGGAAGAAGGAGTCTCCCATACCCCAATATAGAAATGCTTCATTATTGTAATGAGGATAGTTGCTTGTGTAACGCATTTATGTAGAGATCTTAAACACATGTATAACAAAATATCCCTGATTTTGTTTTTGTTTTTCACATTTCTATTTTTGCCAGTATAGTTTTCCTCAAATTAAAACCTTTCTGCAGGGCAATTTATGGAGTGGTGTAAGTGGATGGTATCCTGAACAGGAAGTCAATTAGTTCAAAAGAACACAAGGCATCAGCTACTCCTTGATTGACTCACATATGCCTCCAAGTGAAGTCAACAGGAATGGTATCTTTTAAAGTGGAATAATCTATGCCAAAAATGAGAGAATTTGAGAAATACTAATGCACGTATTTATTTAATGCATTTAATTATTTGCTTTCGAAAGATCAAATGCAAGAAAATTTCACTTTTTACAAGAAAAGATAAAACACAAAAAATGCTTTATATTTTCTCTGCATGTACTTTCATTGTACCTTTATCTGTAGAACTGTGAATAATCCTTCTATGTAATGAAAGCAAAAAGCATCATTTTGACTCTGTAGTGATGTGTTTTCAAAGTCCTGTTCTGGAAACAGTCTTAAACACAGCTTTGATAAGGTTTGCTTTACTCCAGCCAACTCAGTCACACCGTGCACAGAGCATGAGACAGTCAGCTGAGGAATGATAATTCTTTCCCCCAACGGGAGCCCAGAAAATGCAGCACTGTGCCAATAAGTAGCAGCTCCCAGAAAGACATTGTCCGAAGAAGGGCAGCTGAACCTTGATTCCTTCCCATTTAGAGCAGTCATAATTGATGTGTGGTGTGAGATGGCAATATTTTCAACTCCAGCTTTCAGTGTCATGCAAAGAATAAATTTTGGTGTTTCTGGCTTTTTGCCTATTTTGCTCTGCATTCAGTTAGCTGTTAAGTAAGCATTTTTTGTTTTGATGGAATTTTGCTAAATGACTGGAAACAATATAGCTGTAAAGGCACAGAATTGACACTATATTCCATGAGCAGATGGTGTGCTAGCCTGACTTTGTTTATCACTGGACCACATCCTGTGACAAGCTTTTTTGCAATGACTGCAGCAGTCCTAGGCTTTCCACGTATCACATTCCTCCCTTCTTATTCAGATTACACAACTGTCAGGTCAGAGTGGCATTTCTAATTGTTAGCTTAGTATTGTAGTACCTCATTCTGCTGGAAACCTTTGAAATTAAGAGAATTTTTTGTAAAATGCTCAATTCTAATGAATGATATACTATATTGATATAATGAATGATACTGTATTGATACAGACTTTCAAAACAGCAGAACTTCTACTAAAAAGAAGATTTTTATTTTTTTTCTTACTCTTTTCAGGTAAATAAAGAATTTGTTTGGAGCACCTGGTTATTTGGCTTTCTATTTGAAATGTATTTGGATTTTATTGTCACATAAATTTCAATCCAACTGTATCTGCAGCAGGTACAAATACATAATTTTTGTATATAAAAATACAAAATTTATCTTTTTTATCACATTATTTACTACATGTAACATTTTTTCCTCTTCAAACATCTTCAACTCAAACTATACATACGTTTTAAATTCAAATGACATATATCTTAATGTTCCCATCATTCCTGTCTCTTATACTTTTATTGGCCTTTTTGAGTTTCAACCTCCTCTGAAATTCTACTAAATAAGTGGGAGTTCCAACAGAAAGTAATTTCAGTTCATAAAGTAATGATAATTGTAAGAAAAGAACATTTATCCTTCTTTCTACAAAAACTTCCTCTGCAGTTTGGCTAGTCCAGATGCTGCCCTTTAAAAAGAGGGAACATTGAAGCTCAAAAGCTGGCAGCTCTTTGCACATGGTAAGGTCAGCAGAATTTTCAGCAGACTATACTCTTCATTTTGGCAGTGCTTTGTGTGCAGATATGGCCTCATCTGAAGTTCACACATCTGCACTTTAAAAACACTGTGTCATTTTTCATCCAATCACTACTCCATGTAAGTGCTAGATTTTAAGCTTTGTGTCAGTCCATAGTGTTTTGTTTTGACTGCAGAGTACAGATTCAATTCCTTAGCAACTGTGATACATGAAGATTCACTCATCAACTTTCAGGCTAAGATTAATGTGTAGAATACATTTGTTTGATAATAAAGGATGAGTCAGAAAAGATAACTCAAAAGATGACCCTAACAGAGACCATTTTGGACAAAGTTTGTAAGAAATGTTTCATATATAATGTTTGTACCAAATGCATATATTGAAAAAATATATATGTAAAACAGAAACCTCTGAATTAACACAGTAGGATGACAGGATGTTCAACTGTTTTTTCCAGAAGATATCAGAGTTTTGGGCTCCATTCTGCAGGTTTACATCTTCAGCAGGCATACAGACTTCCTGCAGCCCAGAAAACCCTGTAGCCCCAAGTCTCTTCTTCAATCCCACGGCCCTGGTCACACTGTGATTATCCTTGTCTATACTATGTCTATACTATGTCTTGGCCTCCAGCAGAAGTTTCCTAATCCCTAACAGCCACCATGGCCTGAGTTAGCTCCTGAAGGGCATTGTAGAATTACCCAAGGAGAGCATTAGTTAGTTGATGCTAAAGCCATAGAAGACATTTACAATTTATCACTCAACATGGTCAAGTGTACATGTGCAGTTTTATTACAAATAAAGGTTCTGTCAGAGCCTTACTGCATGAGGCTGTATTTAACTTTTTCTGAGAGTTCTTTATTTCTATAGTCATAGACTTATGTCTTCTATAAGTGTCTTCAGCACGTTTCCAAGGTGCCTGATGGCCGGAACAATCAACTTTGTGCAGCACAACTCCCTTCCCAGTTCAGGAACTGGTTTGTTTGACTTTTATGAATGCTTTTTCAAGATATGCAATATATATAGAGAAAAATAAACTCAGAATGCCAAACCTTTATTGTGCTTATAAGTCCATAACCTCCAAGACCCTAGTTCAGTTATCCCAGCATCTGCCCCTTGTCTATATTCTACTACATTGCTATATATTTTGGTTATTTAATGTAATGCGAAATTCACCTAAAAGAGCTGCTCTACATTTCAGAGAATTTCAACAGTACAGAGAAAATAATGATACAAACCAACACAGCCTGAGAGAGCTCTCTAACAAGTTAAAAGGAATAATGCATATGCGGGAGAAAAGAAAAACACCTCACAAGAAGGCGCAGCAGAAAGCTGCACAAACAGAACTCCTCACTTTCATCTGCAGAATGAAGTATGACATGTTATTATCTGTTGATGCAATGCTACTACTATTTTGGTTGCTTAGTTCCTCCTATCCTAGCATCCTGCTTTCATTTGTACTTTACTTTGTTAATCCTTATCTGATCTGGCTGAAATTTCCTGTGCTGGATATGTGTCTTAAAATGAAAAGTTTTAGGAAAAGAGATTCAACGTTTTCTAGACTGAGATTAGTAGAGTGTGTTATTTTCCCACATTAACAAATTATTCAGCAATAGTTATACTTCAGAACCTATAATTCTTTCAGATTTTTCATTAGAAACATTGATTTTGCCCCGCTATCTTGATATCTTATTCTTTTAGGGATGATCACCCCTTTTATGGCAAAATTATTTCCTCTGTAAAGAACCACTTTCCTCACATAACTTATCAAGACTCAAGAACAGCTGTTAAATTATCCAATGATTACATCCCTACCAAAGATACTTTGCACCACAAGGCACCTGTCTGCACTTATATTATCCTACAGACTAAATGTGCAGAATTTTAGTGACCATATTGCTTGTAGGCATTATCTTGTGTTTTATATGTTTTTAATACAATGTTTAATTATGTGATCCATAGGACGTTTTTGAGGAGTGAGTCCATTATATATGGCACCTGGGGTATTGCTAGGGTTGTGCAGAGAACTAAGCTGGTCAGTGCGGAAACATTGCCTCAGTATCAGACAGGGATTATGAATGAAGCAAGGCTGTGCAAGAAAAAAAAACAAACTGGGAGAATTCTGGCCCATATCTGCTTCAGACTTTCTACATGATGCACAAATTGTCCCTCAATCTAAATGTTTCATAGCTGACCATCAACTTATACCCTTTTATCTTGTTGCCCTGCGAAGACTTCAGGCTGTGATTTGCAGAACAGATGACCATTTGTACGTGCAGGTAAATGTCAGGCAGAAAGTTGATCTTAAGGTCTCAACTGGTCAACCCTGAGTAGTAAAAATGTCTAATCATTTTATCCCCAGTCCTGTCTTGTACCTAACACTGTTTCAAGGAAAAGGATGGTTATAGAGAATTCTTACTAGAGCTGGTTTAAAATTTCCCCAGAGAATATTAATTATAAAATATGAATAAATAGTTTATAAGAAAAGGCCAATTGCATCAAGGTTATTAACAGGAATCATGTTGCCCCTCCCTGTGTACAATTGTGGAGAATTTGTTCTGAAATTGTAACAATAAATTTGGGGAAGTTGAACATAAAGTAATATAAACAATACTGGAACACAACTATATTTTATTGTGGTATAGAAAAAAGTACTGTAACTACATTTCAATGGAATTCAATCTTTGTATATTGAATATTTGCAAATAAAATAAACTATTAAAGTAAAATATTTCTTCCATGGTCTGATTTTTTTAGGTAGCATGTGATGAAAGGTGATGCATTTCTTCACTGAATCTGATTTTTAAACTGTATCACAAATGGCAAGACCCTTTCCTTGTCCCAACAGATTGTGCAATGGTCAACAGGTCCAAGAAACATGTTGCCCTCCTTGAGACAGATGAAAAAAGAAGGGTTTCAGAAACCACTCACAGAAAGTAATCTTCAATATGTGTCCAGACAGGGCTGCATCAGGAGTCCATTCAGGTACCAGAGCAACCCAGTAATGCTGGTTTCAGTAACTGTCCATCTTTTATTCTTATATAAGCAGGCAAAAGATTTCTAATGGCCCTGATGCAGGTATGATGCAACTCCAGCACGAGATCTGCAAACAAAACACATAAACTCTAATATCACCTGAGTTTCATTGTTTTTACTACTGAAATGACTTGTAATAATAAATGACTCTCCTTAACCAACCTTTTGATTCATAATAAGGTATCCTGTGAGTCTTTTGCTAACAGAAACTTGTTACTGAAAATTGTTCAGCACTTTTTGAATAATCTATCATTAGAATGTCTCCCACTCAAACGTTATCGTGTTGTGAAGGAATCTACCTACATGTCCCCCTAGTGCATTACAACTTCAAGTTTACCCTTTTTGTTGCAATGCCAAATTAAATTAAAGATTTTGTTTATTAAAATCACATTAAGCCACACTGTAATTTGGGTTAGAACTATGTAAAAAATATAATTTAAATAAAAGCAATACAAAAGTATTAACATTGCTCATCAGTCATTATTTTGAAAGATAAGCTCCATATTTTTCTAATGTCTACATCTCACTAAACTAAAAAAGAAACACCACCACAACTGTAGTTTCAGAAAGGTTTTATTTAGCAGATATTCATGTTTGGTTTATATTTACATTTTTGTATTCGCATTTATATAGATTCAGGATATCTGTGTAGTCTAGATTACTCTTTCTTAAAATCCGAGGTTTGTCCTTCATGTGAACGTATACATATCTATGGTTGGACAGCACTGAGAAAATTTTAAGGGAATATCTGCACCTTCATTCGTTTCCAGTGGTGTGAATGAATATTACAATAGTCAGTGATGTGAGGAAGGTGACAATTCCCTAACTATACACCTGACAGTATTTATGATTAAGCTAGTTCTGTTTAACAGTTCAATCTGTCATAAAGAACAAATCATCATCCTGAAGAGGTTATCAGAAGTGTTTTATTAAACTGAACAGCAAAAAATTTGGATTATTCATCACACTGAACAGCCAAAATGTGGGTTATAAAGACACTATGGCAAGCTCATATACATTTGGATGAAGCTGTATTTTTAAAAAGACAAATTTATTTTTTTGTTTTGCTCTATAAAGAGGCATTATATAGATTTATTAATTACCACAGTATGTGCTCCAATTGAGAGTCCTACAATAAACTATTCAATGATTCTTTTTAAGTGCAAGTATTGGAATAGAGGACATTTTGTTAGGATAACCTACCTGTGGATCTGCAAACTGAAGTTATTTTAACAATATGCCTTTAAAATGCTCTCTTACCATCTGTTTGTATATTACTCTAATCAGCACAGATTTAGAGAATAAAAATTTGTGAATGTATGAACTCGTGTCCTATTTATAACTCAAAAAGATTGTTATTTGAGTGTATTACATAATCTACATAACTAAAAATCAGATTATCATTTTGCTAATGTAAAAAGTATCTTATCAGTCATGTAACTTCACAGAGGAACTCTGAGTATTCAGAGGAACTTTGAGTTCATTCATTGAGAGAGGTCATTACTCACTTCTTTATGCAGCAGCTCAAAACCTTCTCTTTGTATAGTCTTTAGGAAGAAATTCTTCACTATGAGGTTGCTGAGACACTGGAATAGGTTGTCCAGAGAAGCTGTGGTTGCCCAGTCCCTGAAAATGTTCAAAGCCAGGTTGGATGGAGTCCCCCATGGGCTGCAGTGTGGATTTCTGCTCCATCACGGACTTCACCACGGGCTCAGGGGAATCTCTGCCCCAGCGCCTGAAGCACCTCGTCCCCCTCCTCCTTCACTGTTCTTGGTGTTCACACTGATGCTTCACACCTCACTCCTTCCTGCCTGTGCAGTGTTTTTACTCTTTCTTAAATACACTTCCCCTCGGCAACCCCCCTCTGCTGTGGGCTCAGCCGTGCCCCGCGCTGGGCGGGTCAGAGCCGGCTGGAACCGGCTGTGTCCGGCAGGGGCAGCCCGGCCTCTCCTCCCAGAGCCCCCACAACCACCACTCCTGACCACTTAAAGTCTGCCCACAATATAAAGCTCAATAAACAACTTGCATTATTTGTGAGAAACGTAAGAAGTGTTTGAATAATAATTCAAACACTTCAATTTACTGATTTTTCAGCATGGTTCCAGCAGTTTATTCCACATACCAGTGTCTCTTGTAGTAGATTGATTTGTTGTGGATTTTTTTTCGAATAAAACCACACTCATGGTTTCACTACACCATTTTTCTACTACTTCACTAGAGCTCCAGGGCCTGAGAAAATTATGGTCTCTCCTAAGAGCTGTTGCCTCTGCTACAAGTCAACAGATAATTTTTTATTATGTGTTGTTCATTGTCATTTTATTCAGCCTAAACTCAGACTGTCCTCAGAGAGGACTATCTTTCTCCATTTGCTGTCCTGGGAGAAAAAAATTAGGTGTCGTCAACATAAATCCCCTTAGCAACCCTTCTGGCTAAAGCTGAACTTACTTGAAAGTAATCTCCATTTGTATGTATTCCTAAAACATTTTCACTGACTCAAAAGGATCAGAGATGGGTTTACTTTGGGCTGTGAATGTTAAATAATATAGCACTGAAGACAAGCCAGTGAACCCCTAAACTCAGATATGAATTCCTTATCTCTCCAGAGCACTTTGGTTTCAGGTTGAGATTGTGCCCAGATTGTCATCTTAGGGCATGAAGATGGTTGCCATCTCCTGTTTGTGGCTCAGGGAAAGAGATGGATTTACTGAAACAGGTTAGTTTCAGTGCTAGCAGTTTACCCAAATATTCTCAAATTAGCAGCAATGGGGCACTAGTCATACTGTTGATTTTCTCTCTTACATCAGTCCATTATAGTGGCTTTCAGTCTTTTAAGGCTCTTCATTTTAACACATGATGTTGGGAATATATTGGGATCAAAAATGTGTGCAATAGGTAATCTACAGGTTCAATTTTTTTTTATTTTTTTTTTTTTTTTTATTACAGACACCTGCTGTGGAAGTTATTTAGCTCATGTAATTCCTATTCTTCTCTTGAATCCATAACAGAGGCATCATTAACTGCAAGGCGTCTTCTGGTCACTTCCCTCTGCTGTAGTGCTACTCAGAAGTTGTCCCAACACTGATTGATTCAGGAGTTCAAGAACCAGGTAAGACAGAAAGCAAAATGGTGTTGCCTGTCTCAAGTGCACAATTCCAAGATCAGTAAATTTTTGAAGGGAAAAATGAAGAACAGGTTTTCTACTGATTTCACCAGGAACCACAATTTTACCCTCTTTACCTCTAGGCAGAACTTCAATATGATTGCCATACACTGTTTTGAAAATAACATGTATAATGCAATTACAATGGTCGTCGGAATGGTCAAGGGATGTTTTTCTCTTAAGCCACTATTTTGAGGCTTTTATAAATGGAAAATTATTGCTTGTTTGGATGACCTTTACTCAAGTATGTTTTCAATGCCAAGGTTATTTCCTTTCTTTGATTGAAGAAGGAGTTTAATAAAGTTAAATCTTTCTGGTTTACAACTATCTGAGTGGGGAAAATGACAGTTTCATGCTTTGGAAAAAAAAGTTGAGATGCTTATTTTCTCTGAGTACTGCAAAATGACAATTTTTTTTTCAGATTTGTCACTCACAGAAGAGTAATTACTTTTCAAAGAAAAGCTCTTTAAGGAGAAAAACCTTTTTGCTTGAAAACAGCTTAAAGGACAAGATGGAACAGGTCTCTCAGTTTCCAAATGGAACCAGGTATGTTTTTAGTGGCATAAAATGCATGTGTATATATATATGACTGAAAATAAGTTCTTTATAGTATATATTGGTTTGCTGTCAATCATCCTGTTTTATAACTTTAGGCAGTTAGTAGGGAAAACAATTGTACTTGAAATTATCTCATTTTTCTTGTTATAATAACTTGCCTTTTGTTGTGTATAACTATATTATGTCTAAAACATTCAGGTTGACACAGCCTAACCCATCCCCAGAACATAATCTAGCTCCTGTCCAAAATTAAGTAAGAATCCAGACACAATTATGATAATGTAACTATGTAATATATAATATTATTAAGACTGTTATATCAAATTATTAAGGTTATCAATTGTAAAAGCTATCTCTGTTCTAACCTTTCCTATTTTCTGAGTTTTCTACTTTGTAGTCTTATCAATCTTTTATCATTCTTTCAATCTCTGCCACAATGACACATCTTTCTATCTGAAACTTACTTTGAACTGACAAAAACATGTCACTGAAATTCCATCCCATTAAAGTCAATGGAATATTTGCCATTACTTTCACTGACTACACTGATTCATCGGCAATGAATGCAAATAAAAAATAAGCAACTTCATGAGACTTTTGGTAACCTTCTTCCATCTTACATAATGTCACCTCTCTCCATACCAAGTCATGTCAAGTTTACCAAGATAAGACTAGGACAGTTTAAGTGCTTAAGTATATAATGGATTTCAAGTTTCTGAGAAGCAACGTTGCTTAATTCTGCCAGTAAAGTATCTCATCCATCTGCAGTACATTCTATAAAGATATGAAATGACTGTTCCATACACACCACATGTTCTTTACAAATATATAACTCCCCATTTAAATGCAAAACTTCACTCTGAGAAAAACAAGTTCTGACTTTGGTTTTGATCACTTAGATTTTTCTTCCGAAATGACTTTGATAAGAGTGAATTGCTTTTCTCTGAGGGAAGTATAATCTTCTGCATTATGCTTTATCTTGGAAATAGTGAAAAAACCAAAGGACTAAAAAAAAAATACTTTTAATCTACCCAAGGACCACATTCAGCAAAGAAACTAATCACATGCTAGCATTAAAAAAAAAATAAATTGGAAAACATGCATAAAATTTGTTATGCTCAGAAATATTTTGTTGAAACAGAGGCACAGTGTTATTTT
Organism: Lepidothrix coronata; assembly: GCF_001604755.1. Taxonomy (NCBI): domain Eukaryota; kingdom Metazoa; phylum Chordata; class Aves; order Passeriformes; family Pipridae; genus Lepidothrix; species Lepidothrix coronata. The sequence goes on along the minus strand of NW_016690421.1, from coordinate 43,624 downwards.
AGCCTATGCAAATTTATACACTGAAGTTATTATGGCCAAAGAAAATGTCCCATGGTGGGAGTTATTAGTGCTTGGCTGTTGCAATAGAAAATTGGCAACAGACTAAGAGCTGCAATAATAGCCATGAAATATGCAGTTAGGCTCCAATTTTAAACCGCATTAAAATAAAGTAACTCTTGCTGGACAAAATTATGAGTAATTTTTCTGGTACCCATCTGTCAAAGGTACTAATGCACTGTTCACAAAAATATAATCACTTCTATGTAAATGACAGTATCCACTTTGTAATCCCTTATTCTCCCATTTATTTCCTTTTTATGCAACAAACACATATGAAATATTCTGATAGCTGTTTTAAGTTTTTATGTTCTACATGATCGTTATATGTGCTTTTAAATTGTCTCCAAGTTTTATTGTATCAAAATGTTTTGATAGATGTAATTCAATTTAGACTCTCTAGAAGAAACTCTTTAAAGGGAATAAACCTAATACCAGGTTTAGGTGGTTCTTGAACACCATATTGAGGAGGTATTTTATTGGTATGATTATCACCTTATTTTCCTTGGCAAACTCATGCTTTGTCTTTATAGAGAGTTTGTTAATCAAGTGAAACCCTCATTAAAGCCAACAAATCAGTAGTGGATAGATTTTTTAAAAGTCTCAAAGAAACCCGTCTGCTGCTGACAGAGAGGTTCAATTGTTTTCTCTCCAGCTGACCCTAAAGGCAGTCAAAAAACACAGGTTCTTTAGTTAATATGAAACCTGGTACTGCCAATCTGAATACTGTGCAAATGCTTGAATGCATAGAAAGATTATTAGAACAGTTTTGTTTTACTGTACAGGCGTTAGCAAAATCTTTTTGATGTAAAGCAAACTCCAATCAACTTCTGTCAAACCCAAGCAAAATATACCAGTAAATGTACCACGTAATCACCAGCATGGAACTGTGAATGCATTAAACAGTAGTTTTTCAGTCAGTGTCTTTGGGCCTTAACTTGACTTCAGGAAGAGGAAGAAACATGGGCCAAAATCATAGAAATTCAAGACTATGACCAATTTTTGTGTCAGTGAGTAACAGTGTTTATATGACTACATTAGACAGTTTGTTTAAATAGGATATTCGGGAACGACTAGATCTTTCTGTATTTTATCAGACAAATTCTCTTTAAGTACTATGAATTAAATATTGATCCCTTTTCATTCACTCTTTTGCCTGAGTGAAATGCATGTGCATCTTAAGGTGCCCAGTATTTCAGAGCCTCTCAGCCTGAGATGGAAGGAAACTGAGTATCAAAACCCTATGAATAAACTATGACCAATCTCTACTAATAACAAGAGTTTAAAGCAAGTTAAAGTAAGGAGGGAGTATTCACACCACATAGTATTTAGGGACCTCATCTAACAGTCTAGATTCTGTGTATAGCCAGAACACAAAGCAGGATGCCAATTCCTGCTTGAGTCCATTAGTGATCCAGGCTTCTAACTTCAGCTGTGTAATGTGGCTGGTACACCTTCAAAGCATTAAGCAATCTTAATTGCAGGTACTACAGCCACTTCCACAAGTAATATTTTGAAGGTATTAGAATAAGCAGAGTTAAAGGTATCAGAATAATCTCTTTGATGTATAGCTCATTAAATTTGCGCACAAGTTATTAGGGAAGATGGGTCATTTTAAATCTATATTATTACTGCTCTTAGATTTTGATTGTCTGGGTCAATTTTAAAATCTACTGAACTAGTGTAAAATTCTCATTTGATTTTTCAAATATCCTTCTTTTTATTTTTTCTCCCAGGTCTGAAGGACAGCCATGCTGGCCATTCAATAATGAAGTTAGCCAGACATGGCAACTTCAAAAGATAAGAGAATCCTGCTAGATTTTTTGTGGAAGATCTATGTAATCAGATGAAACAGAAAAGTAAGGGAAAAAAATCCCAGATCTTAGAACTTGGTACCAAGAGTATCAGGGAACTCTTTGGCATTTTAATTCACATTCTAGAGTAGTGGGATTTTCTGCAGCTGCATATAAAGCAGATCTGAGGACTAAGAGGCTAAGCTTTCCACATTCTTTCATGCTGTCTAATTTTGTGATATTAACTGTGGATAAAATAAAACTTTACTGTTTTTACTGGCATATCAGGTATTATAGGTGTTCTGATAAGATAAGCACTAAAATGTATATTTTAGTATATCATTGAAGCTATACCAAATAACATTTTTCAATGGAGATCTTTAGGACTGACAAATGTATTTAGGATAATATTTTCAACATTAAAAATAGAAGTTCAATGAAGACTATGGGATTTGCAAGTGTTAGAAGTTAATGCTGAGCATTGTGGAACTTGTAATGGCATTTTAAAGAGAAATCTGTTAAACATTCCTGTCATCTTAGTTTTGAGATTTGTATAATGGTATGTCTCTGAAGTTATCTGCATTTTGTGATGACCTTTTATCTTTCTTCTAAAGTGTTCCTACATCTACTTACAAAGATCTTTATTTACGCATTTCCTGTGGAGCTGGGTCACTGCTAGTTGCTGTCTCCTCATACTGCTTAGTAATTGCAGTTTTGAAAAGGTTTACTTTTGTCTGGGTGAAATCTTTATTGAGGTTTTCTTTTTAGCAGATGTTCCCTTGCTTTATAGCAAGGATAATAAAAATTTGAGGGTCTCCAATATCATCTCAATATCCTGAAATTTAATTTAAAGCTTTTTTGTTTGAACTATAATATTTAGTAACTTCAATTTACAAAAAATAAAAAAAGAATCCCAATGATTGCTAAATTTCTAATACAGCAGCACCTGCTTAAATTGATTTGGCTATTATGAATATCCATTTGCAAATGCATCTCAGCAGGAACTGGCATCTGCTAGTGTTCTAGTCTGCTTTTTGTTCCTAAAAACAGCAATAAGGCTCAGAAGACCTGGATTCTGGTAATTTTGATGGACTTTGTAAAGTCTATATTGGGGGTGTCATGTCTATGTCTGTTACTGGAAAATAATTTAAGCTGTTACTATCAAACCTGTCCATTTGAGGTAAGTAAGAACTATATGCCAGGACATACAACAAAATGAAAACTGAGCCACAAGCAAGTTCTAGTCACATCATCATGATACCAAACTAAAAAAAAAAATAGACCCAGGAGAATATTAGTGCAGCTGTAGTGAGTTCCTAGTTGAAATGTTGCTGTGGAAAAAGTTGAACTGTTCTGGGACGTGGCAACAGGAGAACATAATCTTTTCCCCTGTACTCAGCTGCACCTCAAGTCCTGTGTCCTGGGCCCCTCATGACAAGAAGGACATTGAGGTTCTGGAGCATGTTCAGAGAAGGGCAACGAGGCTGGTGAAGGGTCTGGAGTACAAGTCTTATGAGGACTGGCTGAGGGATTGTTTAGCCTGGAGAAGAGGAAGCTCAGGGGAGATAATATTAGTCTCTACAACTACCTGAAAGGAGGTTGTAGCCAGATGGGGGTCGGTCTCTTCTCCCAGGCAATTAGCAACAGGACAAGAGGACATAGTCTTAAGATGCACCAGGGGAGGTTGAGGTAGGAGAGAAAGGGTGATAAGATATTGGAATGGGTTGCCCAAGGAGGTGGTGGAGTCAACATACCAGGACTGCACGTGGCACTTAGTGTTGTGGTCTAGTTAACGTAGTGATCTTCGATCATAGGTTGGACTCGATGACCTCAGAGGTTATCGAACCTTATCCAACCTAATTGATTCTGTGATTTTGTGATATGGTATGCATCAGCTTCAGCTTCAGTTTATTGTCTGTGTTGAAATGTACATGGACTGAGGCTGCTGAAAGTCACAACTGTGATAGTTTTCACCCTAGGCCTTCCTGGAGACCAGCTTGTAACCAGGAAGGAACTAGGGAGGTGACCAAGGAAGTATTCCATGCTATTCCTTTACGTAACCTGAGGTATAAATAAAGCCCACTGGAGAGACCTCGCTCTCTTCTTTTCCTGCAAGGTTCAAGAACAGTAGATGCCTACATGGTCTTGCTTATCTGAAGTGGAGGCCTGTACCGACTGCTGTTGTTGGGTCGCTGCGGGAGGGGAGAGTGCTGGGCCACAGTCTGGCTGTCCTGCTTTTCTCAAGGGAAGTGGTGAGATTTTGCCAGTTCTTTAGTTTGCTGGTTACTGAGTTTTTAGATTGTGCATACCTGTTTTGTTTCTGTCCCTTTTTGTCCTTTTTTTTTTGTCCTTTTTCCCTTCTCCCTTCTCCTCTTCCCTTTTAGGAAGCTGTTTGGGGTTTCTGGGATTATATGTATATAGTATTCTCACTGTATATATCTGTTTTATATGTAAAATATATATTTTTTGCTATAGCTTTGGCTGTTTGGTTTTTTTTCCTTCCCTCTCTGGGAAGCAGGCTCTGTCGTTGAGTTTTGGAGACTTGATTGGAAGCCAGCTCGAAACTTGCACACAACTCATGCTGGCTTGAACAGGTTTGTTACTGGGGAAAACGAAAAACAGAAATGAGGAATGCACTGAGAAAATTCATGCTGTTCTTTGAAAAAGAACATACAGGTGAAATTTTCAAACTAATCTTCGTCGGTGGTGGAAAGATTTTCTAAATACACCTGACCTTATCATATTTTATCCACCAAGAGATATTAAGAGTCCAGTGAGATTGACATCAGGCATATTATAGTCCCAGTTGTTTCTTAGGCAACCTGATGCACCTCTTGCTTATGAAAGTGAAGGACCAAACTAGTACCACTTCCTGAAAGCCCTGTCATTCAGAAATAGAACCCCAGCCTGGGTCCCTTTCCCTTCAGTTTTATGTGAGATAATTGCATGTCCATGAGCATAAACATTTTTCCAAAAAGATTTCCCAGGAGTGTTCCCCTTTCCTTTCTCCCCTAGAATATTAGGGAAAAGTGCTATTTTCTTGAGATTTTGGTTTTTGAAAAATGCAAATTAAATATTACTTAAACTTTTTAGGGATGGTCTGTCTTTTGACAGACAAAGATTCTTTGACGTGTTAATTTTTTTGACTGCGTTTGTCTTCCTACTTACAAGCTCTATTGAATTATAACATCTTTTTCTTCCAGGACAGTGTCATTTGCATTTGTTATTCTCTGCTAGCTTTGGTTGTGGTAGAGTTACCTTTCTTCACAGTGGCTAGTATGGGGCTATTTTTTGGATTTGGGCTTAACACAGGGTTGATAATCTAAAGATGTTTTTGTTATTGCTGAGCAGGGCTTTCACAGGGCCAAGGCCCTTTCTGCTTTTCATACTGCCACACTGGTGAGGAAGTTGGGGGTGCAAGGAAGACTGGGAGGAGACACATCTGAGACAGCTGACCCCAACTGACCAAAAAGATATTCCATACCATGTGACATCATGCTCAGTATATAGAGCTGAGGGGAAATGGGAGGAGGGCATGTTTGGAGTGATGGCGTTTGCCTTACCCAGTAACTGTTATGCGTGATGGGGTTATTAAAAATAACCTGCATAACTTTGCAATAGTCTTATAATATCTGATCTCCTGCTGTCCTTTTAATGAAGATTGCAGAGGACCACTGACAACTGATGTGGTACTTGGAGTGGTTTGTTTTAAACTATTTTCCGAGCTAACTTCCCTAACCACCTCTTGTCAGATTCAAGGGTTCGAGATGCCACAGACAGGTAGCTATTTAATCATACGGTGACTGACAGGCAAAGTAATTACTGAAAGAAACTAGAGATCCATTAGGGAACCTGCAGGAAATTTGCTCTATGAATTCACCTCAAAAAACCTTTGGAGTTGCTGCTACATGATAGGTTCTCCTGCATCATTTAACAAGAAAAGACTAAAATTTAGGATAAAATGAGCCAGAAACTGCAGCAGGATGCAGTAGCATAGAACCATAACAGATGTGTCTTTGCAGCTCTCCATGTTTACGCATGACTGAGAAATGGTAAATCTCTAAGAAATCCTCTAAATGGTCTGGATTTCATGTAGCCACAGGGTGTGATTTTTTTTTTTATCTTTGAAAGTTTAGAAATGTCTCTAAAAGCATCCTTGTATAATGGCTATAGACATGAAATGTGAAAACGCCATTTTTCACAACATTTGGCTTAAGTGCTGTTATTCACTTTTTACGAGGTGTCTCTAATAGCTGAATTCAGTTGACCTACAAGTAATGGGGGTATACACATTCTCTTCTACTCTCTTTGCCCAAAGACTGTAAGCAGACAACAATTTCACTTAATATGAGAGAGTTGCCCTTTGACAGGCCCTTTGTGTGATAAGCTGAGTCCCTGTTGTAGATTTCACCTATCTCATATTTTTCAGTATAATAGATTCACAAAAACCTTATTTTTATATCCTGGATGCCTGTTCATCTAAATCCCACACAGAAGCAATTTATCTGTTTAAATACAAGTGATTTCAGATGTAATATCACAGAAGAATTTTGCATTTTTTTCCCCCCAAAATTGCAATAGATTAAATTCTAGGACAATATAAAATAGCAGTAAGACAGTAAATAAACGATGCATTCTAATAAAAAAATTAAGTTGTATTAATATTGACACTGCTTTTCTACTGTTGTCTGCCCCTTGCCTGCAAGCAGTCTTCATTCCTTGTTCCCTTTCTCCCTCATCTCTGTGAATCCTTTTCTTCACACTTCTTGCAGCAGTTTTACATCTTCTCCTTTGTGTTCTTTCCTCCACACACCTGGCAGAGAGATATTTCAGAAATATTTATTTGTGAATATTTAATAAGTCTGAAAAACATCAGAGAAACTGAGAAGATTAACATGGAACCCAATGAATAGTCACTGAAAACATCAGGAAAAAAAGAATTTATTTTGGGTGGCAGTTCTTCAATTGTGATTGGATATTTTCTTTCCAGAAGCAACATCATACCTTTTCATTTCCTTTTCTTCCTAAAGTTATTCTACCTCCTCCCCCATTTATCCTTGGTATCTCTCAATACAATTGCTTTTTTCTTAAAGTTACTATTCATATTTCTATGTGAAAGCTATTAACTTTTATTATTTTAGAAGGACATTTCTAGATGGAAAGCACTGAAATGTGAATTTAATGATCTCAAACCCCATATGGCATATTAGAGGATATCTAATTTATTATACTGCAAATCTTTGAAACCATAAGACTGCTCTTGATTTACTTAGAAGATTATTTCCTGAGCTTATTATTGTTTCTTTCTCTTGATTTTCATATTTCATGCAGTATTTCTAATCACTATAAACTTTGTCATATTTTCTTCCCCTGCTACCTGATATTTCTTCCTTTCAGTCTCCCTCTCCATCCCTTACCTCTTTTTCTCCATCTGTAAGACCATTCCTCCATTCTTCACTGGTTCATTTTCTCTCTCCAAAATGTTATCCCATTTTGGGGGTTTGTTAATGTCTTTCTTTGTTTGCATTAAGTCTCTCATCTTCTATTTCAAATCTGTTTTGGCATTTTAGAAACACATTTTAAAAATGTTGATTCAGCTCTGGTATATTTGGTAGTACTGACAAACACTTTAGTTCAAGAGGGGTCCAAGAGTTGAACTGCTGAAGACCAAAGATCTGATGCTCAGCAGGATATTTTACTGTAAGTCTGTTAAAATGAGCTTTGGAAGAAAGGGTAGGCAACTCAGGAGGACTGCAAGGATATAATGAGGTTAAGCAGGGAAGAAATTAGAAAAGCCAAAGCCCAACTAGAATTTAATCTTGTTACTGCCATAAAAGACAATAAAAATGTTTTCGTAAATACATCATCACTTGGACCACAACAACCCCATGCAGTGCTACTGGCTTGGGGCATCCTGACTTGTGCAAAGAATAGTGTGGCCATCAGGACCAGGGCAGCGATCATTCCCCTGTACTCAGCAATGGTGAAGCCACACCTCAAGTCCTGTGTCCAGTTCTGGGCCCCCTCACAACAAAATAGACACTGAGGTGCTGGAGCACATCCAGAGAAGGGCAGCAAAGGTGGTGTCTGGAGCCTGTCTTATGAGGAGAGGTTGAAGGAGCTGGGGTTGTTTAGCCTGGAGGAAAGGAGGCACAGGGGAGATGTTATCAATCTCTACAACTACCTGAAAGGAGGTCGTAGGGAGGTGAGGGTTTGTCTTTTCTCCCAGATAAGGAATGACAAGACAAGAGGAAATGGCCTCAAGTTGTTTCAGGGAAGGTTTAGGTTGGATATTGGGAAAAATTTCTTCACTGAAAGGGTTGTTAAGCATTGGAACAAGCTGCCCAGGGAAGTAGTGGAGTCACCATCCCTGGAGGTATTTAAAAGATGTGTAGACGTGGCATTTAGGGGCATGGTTTAGTGGTGGTCTTGGCAGTGTTAGGTTAATGATGGACTTGATGACCTTAGAGGTCTTTTCCAACCTAACTGATTCTGTGATTCTAAAATAATACTATTTTTTAGGGAGCGGCTCCTTTCACACCTTATTTAACATGATACATTAGTTTATTTACCTGACAGTTTTGTAGGAAATAAGTATTCGATTAAGTATAAAACAAATTTTATAGTAAGTTTTCCTATGAGATATAGTTCAGGACCTTAAAAATGCAAGAACATATGGATGTGTAGTGAAATATTTAAAATGTGCAAAGACTTGTTAAGAGTATATGTCCTGAATATTGAAGAACTAATGTTTTAGAAATGTTTGTCTAGAATTTACACTGGATTCTCTATTGGATACATTGTCTTCAAACATGCGTCACAGGAACTGATTCCATTAAATTAACCAAATCCCATCAAATCAAATTAAATAATTGACAGGCAACTAAAATCAGGATTTGAATTTACTCTGTTATGCTGACTTTAACTGTCCCTTATGTTCACCAAACTACTTATTTGATTGCTCTGTCAAAGTCTTTTTTGCACTTAGATGAATTCATGGGTAGGAAAATGATCATTAGTAAAGTAGAGCTAAGGTTAAAAGTGGACATCAGAAAAAATGCATCTTGAATATACTCTTTTGATGGAAAACGATACTGAATCCATGGTGTCAGTAAGCTTAACTGCCCTTATTTGAAATTGCCAGTCATGTAATTTATTTTCTTTTTTTTTTTTCCTTCCGCTTCCCTGTCCACTTACTATGGTTTTCTTAAATTTTCTTAAATTTACTATCACAAAATCACAGAATGGTTGAGGTTGGAGGGAGCCTCTGGAGTTTTTCTAATCCAACCTCCCTGTTTTAGCAAGGAAACCGTGAGCAGGTTGCTTTTTTGAATATCTCCAAACATGGAGGCTCCACAGCCCCTCTGGGCAACCTGTGCCGTTGCTCAGTCATCCTCACAGTAAAAAAGTGTTTCCTGATGTTCATATGGCATGTCCTGTATTTGCCCATTGCCTCTGGGCACCACTGAAAAAAACCCTGGCTCTGTACTCTTTATAGATTCCTGTCAGATATTTATACATTTTCATAAGATTCATCTTAAGCTGTCTTTTCTTTAGGATTAACTGTTTTCTCTACCTCTTCCTGTGACAGATGCTTCAATACCTTAATCCCCTTGTAACGAGAGAAGGTCCCCCTGAATGGTCGCACACCCATACAGTATATCAGCCATTCTTCCTAGTTTTATGCCATCTTCAAAATTGGTGATGGAGGAATTTTCCCATCATCAGGCCATCAAGGAAGGTGTTAAAGCAATATTGGTCCCAGTATCAACCCCTGGAGTAACTGGACTTTGTGTCACTGATAAAAACTCTTTAAGCCTGCCAGTTCAGCCAGTTGTTGATCTACCTCCCTGTACACTTATCTAGTCCATACTTCTCAGTTTTTCTACTTTTTAAAAGTGTAAGTTAGTTGCTTTGTCATGTAAAATGCTACCATTAGGGTTTTGGATTTCAAACTTTACATCATTTATATGGAACAAATTATATAAGATATATACAAAGAGATGAGATGTTTCCTCAAAAATTGACCATGTTTCCTCACTTGATACATAATTCATATGGTGCATATACGATTAGTCTTAAACTATGATGTATACAGAAGTGGCAACTAGGTCTAGGCAGAATATGGAAGTCTGAGCAGTCAAGATGCGATGGAATTCTTTGACCTTCAGAACACTAAACGAAAAGAGATCCAAAATGCTTATATGACCAATGACAGTGATCAGAAAGCCAATACATAGATTTGAAGCGATATTTTCACAACACAAGAAATAGACAGAAAGCCAAAATCAAACCTCCAAGAATATTTAAAGATATGTATTAAGTTTAAAAACAAACTAAAACAATCAATCAGCCGAACACTGTCTCAATAGCAGTAGAGGTATATACATTTCTTAATTTTCAGAAGGTTAGCACCTATCCAAGAATGAAATGTCATCATTGAGTAGGAACAATCTGATGATCTTGGATCTATCCTGAAATGCAAACACATTTTCCCAACCAATTTTTATTTTTAACATAAAATACATCTGGCCTCATTTATTACTAGGTTTTGAATAAATCAGTCACTGTGTGGCCCATGTGATTCTCTGACCCTTTGATTAACCAACTATGCAGAAGTATCACACTTCAAAAAACCCAATCACATATGAACTTAAAATTGTCTATTTTCTTTTGGCTTTGTTTCACAATTTATACTGCTGCAAGCAAAATAAGCTGTATTACTTCTTCATAAACAAATTTCAGTAGAAATTTTGATCTTCAGTTGTAGCTGCTGTCAAATATTTTGAAAGCAAATGGTGAACCTGTCAGTTAAGCACACCATGGAATCCTTTGTACTGCCAGAAATGTACTGGACTGTTTTAGTAATAGATGTAAATGAAGTATTCAATAAGCAGGAAAATTGTCAAAAATTTGGGTTATTACAGCTGCAAGTTTCTGTAGACATTTGCCTTATATACTAAACAAGGACAATATCCAAATTTGGCTTTTCATTGGAAATATGGGAAAGTTTAAAAATGCTATGCATGCCACAATAAATGAAGTCAAAAATTATTCACATTGAAGGTCCACCCTTCTCTGTATAGAATTCTCAGGAATTATTCTATTTCTTACTGTGAATGTGGAGGCTTAGCCTGTGCCAAGAATTAAAGTTTCTGAGGAATTAAAATTGATCAAACGTATAATGGAGGTCTCATGTGAGCTAAATGAAAATAGTATACTAGAAGAACTCAGTGATGTGTTTGATTAAATTGGTTGCATTAAGGACACATTTTGCATTTGTTTAAACCCTGAGGTAACCCCATTTATTACTCTAGCTGGGAAAACTGTTGTTAGTGAGACAATGTGTTCAGCAGAAACTGTAATGCAAGCTGAATTTATAAGTTATTAAGTCAGTTAGTGAACCACCTGGCTGACTGCAGTCAAAGGTGGCTGGGTAGGAAAGAGGAAGAGGAGATCGTCTGCGAGTATGCCAAGAAATAAATGAAATTTGGTAATGACTCAGTGAGAACCCATTCATATACTGACTGTGGAAGAAATAAGTAAAAAACTGGCAATAAAATCCTAATCTTCTAAATTCATGCATTTTAGCCAATACATATTCTCAGAAAAAAATAATTTTCGCATAATATGTCCTTTAATAAATGCTCCTCCCTGTGGTTACCTTGAATCCAGATGGAGTTTTTCATAAGCACCTACAAGCAGATGGAAGGAAACAGAAGCCGGACACAAAACTAAGACCAGACAGCTAAACAAAGAAGGCACATCAGTCCGAGAATACAATCCCCAAGACCCTTGCCCAGTTCATATCAGTTTTTTAAGTACTTTAGTTTGCAGTGACAAATTTTAGGAGGTTTTCAATGGTACATTGTTGCTTCTATTAGCACTAGTTTGTTAGTCAGTGACTGTATCTTATTTTGGGAGCTGGGACAGGAACCGTGACACAATCATATAACCATTTGCCTACAGTACAATTTCATTGGTATTTTTCTTCACTGCAGCCACATTTCCCAGACCACTGTCCTACTGGGGTGCAGGTCAGATATCAATGGACTATTCACAGTTTGGTGTATTCATACCAGGATCTCAAAAGAAGGCTGTGGTGCTCCTACTCCTTTTCTCCTACACTTTATAAGAAAAACATTTATTTTATGCATGTTTCAAGTTAGCTTTTCAAGTTAGTGTGACTACAATTTGGTAACCCTGAGAAAGATAACCTTAGGACTTCACTGAAAAAAGCCAAACCCAAACAAAAGGCAGCCAGGAGGGCCAACTGTGTCCTGGGGGGCATCAGGCACTGGGGAAGCCTCACCTTGAATATTGTGTGCAGATTTGGGCACCACAATATAAAAAACACATTAAGTTATTAGAGAGCATCCAAAAGAGGGCAATGAAATTGTGAAGGACCTTGTGGATAAGCCGTATGAGGAGTGGCTGAGGTCACTTGATCTGTTCAGCCTGGAGAAGAGGAGGTTGAGGGGAGGCCTCTTTGCAGTCTTCAACATCCTCAGGAGGGGAAGAGGAGGGGCAGGCACTGATCTCTTCACTCTAATTACTAGTAAGAGGACTTGGGGAAACTGCAGGAAGCTGAGTTGGATGAAGTTTAAGTTCGATATTGGGAAAAGGTTTTTCACTGAGAGGTTGGTTGGGCACTGGGAAAGGCTCCCCAGGGAAGTGGTCACAGCACCAAATCTATCTGAATTCAAGAAGCATTTAGACAATGCTCTCAGGCACATGGTGTGATTCTTGGGGATAGTCCTGTGCAGGGTGAGGAGCTGGACTTGGTGATCCTTGTGGGTCCCTTCCAACTCAGCACATTCTACAATTCTATGAAACAAACCCCCCAAAACCAAAACCAACGAACCATCAAAAAACAAAGACACCCCCGCCCCCAACAACAACAAAAAAACTCAAACAAAAAAATCCTCAAGTCCCTACATCATCAGTTTTGCTTTGGGTCTCCACCTGGCTCACAGGATGTTTTCAAATTTGCAGTACATTTGGTATCTTAGTGCAGACTAAACATTTTTCATAGGTGAAACAACACTGCAATCAGCCTAGGATAAGAACTGAGATAAATAGTTTTCTCAAGTCTCTTCTGTAACTTGTCTGAAAGTTCTTGGTTGATTTCAGGGCAAAACTAAAAGCAATCAAAGAGTGTTCATGTGACAAGGACCATTAAAAAAATTAAGAGGTGTTTCTGGTTGTATTTAGCTGTTATTGCATGACAGAAGGTGTGATTTGATAACAGTTTGGGTGAAATTCTCTGCAGAACTCTGGGTTAGAGTCAGTCCTCCTTTCATCTATATGGCATAAGAAGAAATACTAGAAATCCCAGACTTCAATACTATTAGTTCTAGAGCACTAAAGTTAGTTAATAAAATTATTTTTTTTTTAGGCATGAATCAGAACTTGAGACAACCCTAAACTTTCAGTGTAGAATTACCCCATTTTCCCTATGCAGTGTACTCCTCTTGTTGACCAGCTATAGGTGCAGAAGTACAAAGCTTCACGATTTTCAGTAGCTTCTTGATCCATTGGATGGCACTTTGTGAGCTCTTTTAAGGCATCAATACTCCCCATGGTCAGATACAGTATAAAATATGTGCAGTGTGGTACACAGTAAACGGGCAGTCCCCATCAAAGTGCTCATGTGTACTTAGGTTACCTGAGATACCTTGAGGATAACAATACACACTATGAGGTTTGCTGCAGTACTGAGGGAGGAGAGCTATAGTTATCAGCAATGCTGTGCCTTGTAGAAATACTCTGCTGACAATGGAAACAATAAAGCTGTGTTAGCACAACTCCTGTGTAATAAACTCCATTAATAAATCATATGAGAAATAGATTAGGCCAGACAAAATATAAAGCAAGTAAAGAATGTTGGGTCAGTGCCAAGGCTTTAAGATATTCAAGCATTACAAATTTATTCTACTGGCCTTTTGCAGTCATTTCAAGAACCGTCCAGTTAATTCTGAGATCTTTGAGACATCTGAGAATTAGAGCTTAACCAGACCCTTTCAACTAAAGCAGAACTGTTTTTTTCAGGAACATAACTTGTTTTAAAAATAAAAGTTAACTGAAAAAGGAGAAAGGAAAGATGTAGGAGAGATTTTCGTGGGACAGATTTCAGAAGAATTTCTTTAATAGTTATGAGCACATCCCTCAAGGAAAGATAGATATATAAATTCAGGTTAAACCTTTGACACTTCCTATCTTTTTTTCAGAGTTATTTCCCCATGTATTTTTGCAGTTTAAATAGTTTGTCTTCTTAAGCTGTTTATATTCCTACTCAGTCAGCCATATGTATGTGCAAAATGCACAGCTGATGCTGGCTATTACTATGCTGTAACTTGCTGTGACAGCAGCCATACCTGAAGTTCAAAAATCTGAATAAAAGAAGACTTTTATTGTAAATATCCATGTTTTTCCAAAGCCAGAACATATCTCTGTTGTAATAGTCACTTATTTCTAAGAAAAGAAAACTTAAGTTTGCAAACACACCTGAGCTTCAAGAGTGTTTAATGTAATGTATTCTGAAGCTATAGGAAGTAGTTACATGACTAATATAGTAATACAAAAGCTTGATTAACCTGAAAACCTTAGTTTGCAAAAATTTATTCAGGAGTTACCATGCAGTCAAGAAAGTAAGGTACAAAGTGAAAAAGTAAAATATCTAATAACTTTACTCCTGGTCATCACAGAAGTTTCAGAACTACAACCCTACCTAAAAGACAGTGGTTCAGACAGTAGAAACCACATGTACCTGGCAATCCATGATGAAAGACAGAGGATATTACAACTTGAACAAAGTGTACTGTAACTTTATTAACATGGCTGAGACTGATACCAAGCAGAACGTGCAATCCAGCTCTTTGTTAAGTTCAGACTTCAGCAGAGCTGATTTAATTCCTTTCTTGAGATTTTTTATGCTTTAAGGAAAATATTTGGAGCCATTTGTGATCTACTAGAAATCTCAGAACTATAGTTCTAGTTTTGCTCATCTCCACCTGTTCAGATGCTGTACAGGATCTGACTTAACAATGCATCAATTAAACTCTTTTCCTCTTCATCTAGCAAACCCAAATAACGTATTTTGTGAATAGCTCAACCTACTCTTCCTTTAACTGAAATCCTTATGAATCCTTCTGTTCATATACAGGAAACTCCTGCATTTACCATGTTACAATAAGTAGAAAATATGATAGATTTTGTGAGTGATTGAAGGGAATAGGCAGAATTTGAATAGATTCTTATAAAAAAAGGGAAAACATTCACACTAAATTCTAATATTACATGAAGAATTAATGCACACTAATTTATGAACTAAACACTCATTAACCTAAATATCAGTCCACCTCTGCTAACTGACAAACCCATTTGTTTTAATAAGAGCAAGAAAAAGTCAGTAGAGCATAGCAAAAACCAACCAATCAACCAAATGAACAAACAAACAAAACCAGAAAAAAGCACACTTTATAATAACAACTCAGCCAAGTCAAACCAACCATGTCTGGAAAAATTTTGTGCAAAGTTCTCCTGAATTACATTTTCTACAACAAATTACACTTTACAATTTTTGGCTATTGCCTTTTCAAAATGTTGCCCTCATAAGAAAATTAAGAAGGGCTAAAGATTTACTTTACTTGCTCTATGTTTGCAAATAAAATTTACCTCATGCAGAGACTAAGAATTTGGCTGGAAAATTGGAAGCTTTAGACTGTTTGAATAATTAAAAAGAGAGAATTATACTATAAATTTTTCCCAGCTAGTGTTAGGTGCTTGAAACAAAGAGAAGAAAACAAACATGAAGTAATAATTTGGGGGATGAAGGAGAGTTTTTATTTGTCTGTGTGCCCTTGAGATACAGATCAAAAAAGCTGGTTAATTTTAATCAGAAAACAAGTCTGTTCTAATGCCAGAATTTTGATAGGGGCTCTGTTACTGTGATTGCCTCACATATGTGGCTTTATTTTGCTTTCATAATCATACATAAGGAAAGATATGATTCAAAATCCATGTTCTTACAAGATATAAAATTTGTTTCTCAATTTAGACTAACTCTAGGATATGAGGAAGATGTCTGAATTTGACTCAGTAATATTGTAGATCATAAATTTTTTAAAACAAAGCAGAGAATTATGAGATTCTTGTAAAATGTGTTTTATACAAAACTAGGCAAGCAGGTTTTAAATCATAAGGAAACCAACTAAATTTTTCTTTTGTTGACCAGAAAAACATTACAAAAGGTATTGTTAAAGAAAGACCCCTACCTTCTGAAAATTTAGATGCTATACAGATCAATAAAATAATATTTTTTTCATTCACATGTTGGAATGTATTAAACTTAATTCAGTATGCTTGTAAAGATAGCAAAAAATTTTCTTTTCTTAAAGTAAAGATGTTACACATTGTTAGACTAGCTGCTTCCTTAATCAATACTTCAATTAATTCATGTCTGGATATCATTGCCTTCTTCATCAGATATCCAAAGCTCAAGATCCAAAGCATCTAGGATAACTCACGTGTCTTTGAACTTTTGCAGTGTAGGATATCAGGTTCTGGTATCTTTATCAGAGCAAAAATAATAAGAGCTTGCTCAGGCACTGTACATAAATTGTTTCGGTAACTGGAGCAAAACAATGCAAACAGAACAATTTTTGTTCAGTAGACCTGCATTTGAAAGTTTGAGGTTTTATAATGTTTGCTGCTTTAGTCCCCTTGCTTCTCTATTCACCTGCGAGTTTGATTACCTCACAGTGTCATGTAAATCTGTATTTTTACGGTGCATTTTTTTTTCTATGAGTCTGATTTTAGAATAATGGTAATACCATATACTTGCAAATTTAGATAAAATGTCAAGGAAAAAAACTCACTTCCATGAAAAGAAAGGTGTAGAAAAAAATCATTGTGAGTAATTTGTGAATATTTGTGAATGTTGTGCTTGTCAGGCATTTTTTTTTCTTTTTTGATACATCCACTGTGTACCTAAATATATGACACTTATTAAAGCCAGCTTCATTTATGTTCAATGTAGTGGATAAATCAGGTTTATATTAGCTGTTATGTGTTAGATACTGGGAAAAAAATTATCCTGGCAACAGAGTATTCAACACTACCTGTAAAACTGCCCTGAATTCAATATTTAACCTGCACTGAATGCAGTTCCACTTTGACAAGCTGGCAAACAGGTTACAAGCTTATTCGCGAGTATGTCTTTATATATCCTAGTCACCTCTTCAGACTGCAACTAGTAGCCTATAGATTCCAGAAATATGGGGAGAAAGTGGCCTCAATCAATGTGCTCTTCACAAGAATGTGCAAAAGCAATCGTATTTTTGCCAAAATCCCACTATTATTCCTTTTTCACACAATGCAGCGTGAAGGGTGGCTGATTCTAGGATACCAACCAAGAACTTCAGGATTAATCAAGCCCTCAGAAATTAGCCAGTCCAGCCTCTGCAATGAGATAGATTCAATTGCCTGACCCCAGCAAAAATCAATTAGTTTTCAAAATTTCCAGTGAAAATTTCAGTACCTTTTTACTGTGATGTCATGTAGGATAGTGCCAAAATTATTCAAACACTTCTGTTTCTCTCTACATAACATCTATTTCCTCTTCCCTTCATGTCAAAGAATGAATTTCGACTCATTTGTCATGATCTGGAAAAGCCTACATTTTCTTTTTTTCTGTCACTTCATCAGCATTTAGTTTTCTGCAAATATTTTCTCATTGGTTTAAGAATACTTCAAGGCACTTGAAGTACACTGATTTATCCAGGATTCCTCAAGATATCTTTTTTACTCTTTTAGATTCTGATTTTTTTTCAGCCCAGGGATACCTTGTCTGTTCTTAGAGAAATTTTAGAGATAAACTTTGATCATTCAAAGAGTGCTTTGGTTAGTTTATCAGACACAATAATCAGGCTCTCTGAACTTGCATGCCTCTATGTTATCTCAAGATTCTTTAAACTCTTCTTTCTGTATTTTCAACTAAATTTCTACTCAAATTTTAAATTAACTTAATGAATCTTGTCACAGTTCACTTTTCCTAGAAAGATTAAAAATAAAAAAGAATGTTCTCCTCTGTATCATTCACTATTTTCTTTGTTACACATTATTCCTTGTGCTCCTTTCTTACTTTCAATATATTCCTAAAGTTTTCCTTATGATTTTTTGTCTCTTTTAAATTGCAAGACATTCTTTTCAGTCCTTACAATTTTAGTCATGGCTACTTGTACTATTCCTTTATATGGTCTTTAATTATGTTACGTATATGTTATGCAACCTGATTTTACTCTTACTTCCAAAATACTTATTATTTACATATTGCTGTAGAGTAGTTCAGCAGAGTAGATTTTTCTCAATGTCTTTGATCTTGTAATATGATAGCAACTCTCAGTTTTTCTTTTTTAAAAATTAATTTATTTTATTTTATTTTATTTTAATTTATTATGAGCAAAGGAACCCTCAAACTATATTTCTAATTAGATTATAACAGCTCAGAGACAGATGACTTCTAGGTTGTAAATAATATTTTGTTTTAATTCAATGATTTAAATCAAAAAGACAAAATGGTACTTGCAAACTATAGTTTAAGGTAAACTATAGGAAAGGAGAAATGCTAGAAAGCTTGAAGAAGAGCTCTGTTCTATTCGTCGGACAACACAATTGCTGAGACAGTAATAGTGATTTATTTGGTAAAACTAATGCATTTTTGTGAATATCGAGAATGGTTATCAGAGTTGCTAAAATATTCTAACTTGTCTGCTAGCAAAAGAATTGCAATAAGGGCATTCAATTTCTTTGGGAAGCAAAGAACAGAATACAGTTACTAAACACAGGAAAAGAGCTTCCAAATAAATCTAGAAGGTCATATTTAATAACAGACTTAATTAAACATAAAACATCAAGAGCAAAGGCTCAATGGTTATGAGAGTAGAATGAATATACTGGCATAAGTTTTACACAAGTATTAGATTTGGTGTGATGGATTCTAAGATAATATAAAAAGTAAGAATAAAAGTAGAGATCTGAAATTGGCAATTAGGGTCACATTCTACTCTTGGACTTAAATGCACAACTCATATGCAAAGCCAAACAAATTAAAATGTTTTTCTTGGTATTTAAATGGGAGGTGTATCTGATGTTATAGCATAGAAGAATGGAAGTGTGCAAGAAAAGAGGAACAAATGACAATTCCTCTCTTCCCTCTTGTCTCTTCACAGTCACTTCAGCATGAAGGAATACATGTGTATTCACAGTCACCCCTAAAGTACTGAGATTAAGGGACATATTCAGGATTGAGAATTATACTATTGCAGATTTTAAAATTTTCAAACAGGAGCATAGTTCAATTCCTAAATCTTTTTCACAGTAACTTAGAGATTTTGTTGATTGGTCTTTTTTTTTTTTAAGGAATAATACAAATTACCAGAGAACAGGCACAAATATTTTTTTGTGAAATTGTGTGCCAGTGCCTTTACAGCTATCTTCACAAATAGTGAATGGTCTGCATGTTAATTGCTTTCTACACAACATCATCACAAGGACAGCAACTGTATGTCAAAGAGAAACAAGTTGCTGAAAACAGGGACTCTGATGGGAAATGGACAAGAATATTATTATTAACAGACATTTAAATAATAAGAACTATATTACT
The DNA here is from genome assembly GCF_001604755.1 of Lepidothrix coronata. Lineage (NCBI taxonomy): Eukaryota > Metazoa > Chordata > Aves > Passeriformes > Pipridae > Lepidothrix > Lepidothrix coronata. The sequence continues at coordinate 24,109 of NW_016690421.1, read as the reverse complement.
TATATCTTGTAAATCACCTAATGCTTTTTGGTTGCTTATACAAGTTTATACCTGTGTGTTTATATGGACGTGCCTACTCTAGTTTTAAACAGCACTGGTAAAAATGTGGCTGCAACAGTATGAGACCAAGCACAGGCTCTGAACTACATCCATGTCCTTTACACCCTCAGGAATAAAAGTTCCAGCTCATCAGCTGCTTCAGGACAGCTACACAGCACAGGACAGCAGAGCTCATCAGTTCTGCCCTGCAGCTGCCAATGTAACCTTTACATCTGATCTCCCACACTCTTTCTGTACCTTGAGGAATGTGATGGTGAGTATGATTGTAACTTTAGGATTACTTATAAATATACTTTTTTTTGCAGTCTTAGTTCATTCAAACTTCTGTGGCAGTATTGCCTCAGCAGATGACAGCCTCCCTCTCAAAATGCTTAAAGGGGAATAAAGAAAGTTCCAGAATCTTGTGAATGATTTGAAACACATTGGACAAGTCCATTTATTGTCCTTAACTGAGCTTAGCAGAGCCAGTGACTGGGCAGTAGTAGGAAACTGAAGAGGCTGCAAACATAACTGATATTAAACTAATTTGTGAATGGACATGCAAGATAATGTCAAGTACTAGTATTTCAGATGGCTTCAGAAGACTGATTGTAAAAGTCGTGGTGTGGTAAGTTTCAATTCACACAAAATGCTTATTTCCCACTATTAGCAAGCTTAGAAAAATCAACCAACGATAACAAAAGCTTTGCCATCTCAATCTTTCTTGTGATATAGCTCCACCATAAAAAATCTGAAGACAAATTACACCTTCTCCTGCAGTTAGAGAACACTATATTCTTATAATATTGGCTTCATCATGAAACAAGTTACACCCTTGTTTCTGCTGTGCAACTGAATGGCCTAGTAAATTACAATTTAGGTACAATTCTACTGATAATACAGGTACTAGAAGAAATAGGACTTAACTAAAGCCTTTCTAAATGTGAGGTGCCAGCAACAAAAAAGCAGGGGGGAGAAAGTCCTTTTTTTTTTTCTCAGCAAATGTAGACAGACATAACTTTTAATACAAAACAGAAGCTGAACTGATGAGTAACAAAAGAATACGGGCACCTGCCCTATCATGGCATGCTATATTTTTTTCAAAACATATTAATTTCCATGTCAATCATAGATATAATATTTTTATTTATAGTCCTCATTCTTTCTTCAAAAGATACAGAGCATCTAATTTATTATGAGATGGAGCATTTTGTTTTTGAATTAACGAATAACTGTTCTGTTAAACTATCTCGTTAAAAGTAAATTATTTCGAGTCTAATCTTAGAATTAAAAAAGCACAATTTCAGTGTATATTCCGAGAGATTATTTCCATTTCTTGGTTCTTATTTGTTTTGGCAAAATTGTCTCAAGAAAAATGTCAGGCTGCTCAAAACAGCAAGAGAAATGAAGGATTGTTTAATTCTGAAAGTTTAATAAGGGAGGCCCAGATTTTTGTTCCATTACATCTCAGGGTCAGAATCAACACATTTCTATTTTGGTTTTCATAATCAGCACATGTATGCTGATAAGACCAGCAAGTCACACTTTTATTCTGTCCACACAGTGAGATGTCTGGATGTGTGAATCTAATTTGCTGTGCTTTCCTGACCCTAGGCCAAGGCAGCAATTTCTATACCCACACTGCAGAAAAGGAAGAAAAGGATGAGAGCAACAGTAGGGAAACAATCCATTTCCCCAGTTGGAATTGAGGAGATATAATGCCCTGGTAATACAACTAAGCAGCTTCTAGACTGAATCTGGCCACTGTCCAGAGAGCTACAAGTAGATTTATGAAAGCAGAATTCAGTTTGAGATTAATATAGAAAAAACACAAGAGTGGGATTGAGTTGAAATTTAAGATACATACATTTGTTCTAGGTGCCTACAATTCCATTAGATTATTTATATATATATATATATATATTTGTTCAGGATAGCCAAACAAGAATGGCAGAAATGAGGCAAACATCCCTTTCTGGAGCGGTGCTCAGAGGCCAGATGCAGTAACATAGGAGTAATGAAGTGGCCTTGAATGACACCAGATGCTGAGGTTTAGGAAAGAGGATCCCACCCCCAGTCTGCACAGCAAAGGGAGACACAGCCAACTCCTTTCTTTTTCTCTTCCTCTCTTGCACTTGCCCTTTCTCCCTCTCATCTTCTTCCCCTATCTGTGTCAGAGAAGTCATATGGTTTCAGATGTGGCAGTATGCAGTCATAGTTGGACGTTTCTTGTACTCTCTAAATGAGTCAGAGGTGAGAAAGATATAACAGGTATATTAGTGTGTGACAAGACCCGTGGAGGAGTCATGCAATATCCTAGTCATCCAAGGTGTGTCAGCAGTATCTATTTTTTTAAGGTAATTACCTGAACATGTTGGGTTGACTTTGGTTGGCTCCCTTACAAGTTACTGTCATGTGAAATATACACTTGGGGAAAATTAATTACATTTATTGCCTGTAAGAAAAAATTAAAGTGGAGTGGAACGGTGAGAAACAAAGACAAACCTCCTCTAGACCACCTTCCTCCCACCCTACCCTTCCCAGACTCAGTGTCATTCCTCTATTCCCAACTCTTCTTTAGGATTTATTACTGGATCATTTTTAGTCCTGTCACAGTTAATTACTTTAGCTGGCAATTTGAAAGATTTCCAATGTAGCATTGAGAGAAACAAACACTGTAAGCAGTTAGGATGGTCTGGGATCTTGAGTGTCTGAGAGTGATTGCACAGACAGACATAAATAGTGAATAGTGAGATTTCAGCACTTTAAGAAGGGAATAAAAATTTTAATTTCTCTCATGTAATAGGCAACATAACAAAATTATGGCATCCCTTGCAGAATAGAATATATTTCTATGTATTTAGAATTTTTCATTGATCCAGGATTCTTCAGTGACTGTTAGTAATTCACCCAAAGCCTTGGCCACTGCCATTGTCCTTTGTCTGATCTAGCTTGCAGATGCACAAAACTGTGTACTGAAGGTCAAGTACATGTACCACTCCAGTAAGAACAGTATTTGCTTTACATTGTATGAAAATTCCCTCATACAGTGCTTTTTGGCAGAAAGTATTATTTCCTCTCTCCATTACTTTTAAAATGATTTTGCTCAAGCTACCTTCCTTTGGGGGTTTTTACACACTATGTATGCAACACCTGAAGATAATAATCTTTTCCAGGGGAAGACAAACAGATCGATGGATCTTCAATTAAATCTTATCATCTTAAAAACATATAAAAGCTTTGTTTTTTTAAATATTTTCTGTGCCCATCTGATGGTATCTCATAGCTAGAAGAGTTTATCTACTCCTCCTGATTATTCCTCACCTGAGGTAATAATCTTGTTTCTTGATATGACAATAGTTTTCACAGCAACAAATTTCGACACCAGAGACACATCATGATTTGGGTTAGAGGAAAAGTATCAGAAACCCTTGAATTTGCAAGAATTGAAAGATAGAACTTGTTTTCATGTAAATACCTCACAATTAAAAATGTATAAAGAAAAGGTTTCTACCTTAATCTAAAATGGGACATATTACTTCAAATTACCTTTCACCATCAATGAGCTTTTCAAGTTACACACCAATCAGAACCTACTGTTCCATTTTTGGTAAATAAATATTTGTAGGAAGTTAAATTCTCATGAGAATTAACGTATTTCTAATAACATTGATTAAAATCTTCAGTAAATGCAGTTGAAAATAAAAGTATAGTTGTATTTAACAACAATAACAAAAATAATTTACATATGCTGGTGGCTGTAGGTTTTAATCTTTTACGCTTACACTGTACACGCATTTTCAAGTATGGGAAACACTTAGGTATGCATGCCTATGGGACACTCTAACAGGATGCCATACAGTTAGAATACATTTTCTCTACAATAATTACAAATTTTAGGTGGCTTTTCCAGGTGTAACACTTGAGAATATAGAACTCTTACCTGATTAGTGGTTCCATAATATCACAGTGTTTTCACAGCATATATAACAAAAGAAATATACTTATTTAAAACACTAGAAAATATCATCATGGTTTTGCTTGTCTTGGATACCAAATCATATTCAATTTCTGGAATTTACAGGAATGAAAGAATTGTTTAGATTGTTGCAGCTACTGTTTTAAAGGAGTAACAACCAAATTTCTATTGTAATCTGAGACTAAAGCTCTGTTTAACCAATGACCAATTCAAGCACAGTGGCTTATCAAACTGGAATAATAAATGATATGGTGGCTTTATATTCAGTGCCTAAGAAGTGACTCAGAAGGCAATTCTTTGCTTATCAAAACACACATCACATGATACAAAATATTGATTGACCGTCTGAACTAAATTAAGGAATGGCTGAATCAATCAGGATGATACACAAGTTGCTGCCTTTCTAGTAAAGATGGCATGCTGAACATCAAAATACAAAAAACTTATGCCCTCTAATAATTAGTGTGGAACGAGATTGTGTCATAAGGGAGAATATCTGGGATAGTATTTTTATTATTTTCACAGTCCTCAGATAATTTTTGTGTCACTTACAGCAATCAAAACTTACTGAGGGCAGCCCCTCCCAAGGGGAGGGTATCCCATCAATTTTCCTTCCTATATTCAGGATTTCCAAAATGGATGCTACTTTGCCCAGCGGAACTGCATCGCACAAATGTTAAGCTGCACCAGATAACCTCTCTCTGAGTTATTCTGTCACTGTGAGACAAGCACAGAGGAGACTCCAGGGAAACAGCGTACCCAGGAAGAGAGCCCTTCTTGCAAGTCACCACCCACCTGTCCCAAGCTGGCAAAGCCAGGAGTGCCAGCTCAGTGAGGGAGCGTCTGCACTGGTGTAGGAAGTTCCACGTTTAATGAAAACTCTTGAATTTTACAGACTATTGAGTGGGGGCAAAAAATGTAATAATTAGGAATTGCAAGCACTTATTCAACTGACAAAGGCAGCTTAGATTCAATTATTTATAACACTTCATAATGTGCTAATAAATGTTCTGTAGTAGCAGGTCTTGAAAATGTAATGAAGTCTTAGTAAAATAAAACCTCATTAAAGCATTCAGCTATTAATTCTGTGTTGAGGAAAGGAAAACATAATCTGTTTCTATGAGCAACGTGTTTCCCATATCTTTTCCATGATTTTTGTCTGTCTCAATTTTTTATCAACATTAACTTCCTCTGACTCTTCTTTATGCCTGCTAGGTTTGCCAGTCCCATGAAACTTTTTTCAACTTATCAATTAATTCAAAAGCAGCACTGAACACAAATAACTACCAATGTGAGTGTGGAGTCAGAATTAAGTTTGTATTGGCACCATAAATCTAATTTAAAATTCAATTTCAAATTTATAATTTCAAATGCATTTCAAACTCATTATGCTAGCAGTTTGAATGTTCAAGACAGGATTTATGATGGGCTATCCTTCCTCGAGGCAAAGTCTTAATTTTCCAACTATTCGCTGGGTGCCTGGATATAATCTTGGAAGAACTGTAGAATCAGTAAGAAAGAAAATCTCTTTAGGATGCCACCCTAAAAAACTTTAATACAGAATATGGAGCTGCCAATTTCAGCAAATAGGGAGCATTAAGCAGAGAGTGTTCTGCTCCCCTCTAGCATACCTTAGATTCTTTTTTCCCATCAAGATCCATGGCCTGAGGGTAAGCACCTATACCTATTTTTCTAGAGGACAAGGTCAGATATAACTTAATTCTTTAAAGCAAACAAAGAACTGAGGTAGGAGGTAAGACAATACTCAGACTTTCATGATGCTAACCTTCATTCTGTTCACAGTGACCTATGGTAGTACTTTATCAGTTAGCTACATTCGTCATCAATCTACAGCTTGTAGAAAATACTATCTGATGTTATGAAGTCCTTCAAGAACAATCTTCAGCACCTTCCATCATAAGTGGTACGGCCATTTTGTCAACCTCTTTTTCACTAATTAAAATATCCTCTATCAATGCCACTGAAGAGTTGTGTTCTTTGTAGGATGAGAAAAAATTAAAAACCACATTTTATTGAAATTGCCTGTTGTATGACCAATATGAAAGGCTGCATAGCAAGGTATATAGAATAGACTTAGAAAGCGTAGGGACATTCTCTTCCTTTGGACTATTCCAGTGCACCTCAGCCAAATCTCATGCCCACTATCTTTTCTATCTACCCATTGTTCACCTTTCCTATTACTCTGCCATCTTTTAAATGAAAGAATAAAAGCAATAAGGCTTTTCTGTCTCTTTTGTCTGAATACTACAGGCTAGTCTGAAATCTTAGAGTAGGAGAATGACGTGTAGATTAGAACCCTGGTATAACACAGAAACATATTAACAAAGGCTTTTTGTATAAGTAGAGCTTTTTTTATGTAAAATCTACCTTTTGTTCTCTGTTAAGAAACATGTTATTCATATCTTTCCAACAACAAATGAACAAGTTTTTGTCAGCTTGAGAAATTTTAATATAACTATAGATTTCATGTGCTTTGAAATAATGTATAATCAGTCAATATCATATTCTTAAATTATTTAGTAAATGCACAAAGATAGATCAGATGTTTGATAATACCAGAAGCTCAGTAGTGGGTAAAATTGATTGAATGCACTTTGAGCATGAATAAAAGAGTTTATGATTTATTGACACTTTGTAGATTAATCTGAGGCCATATTAAGCAGTGAAGCAGAATAGTAAACCTGATTTGCCGGAATGTTAGAACAGTCTTATAGCAAGGAAAGAGAATTAGATCACACTTTTTGACATAAAGTATTTTTGGCAACTTTCAATGATCTTAAAAGGTAACACCTGTAAGCAATGGGGGGTAAACTTCTGCTATTTGTGCCAGATCTTCTAACAATTTTATTATTTTAAACTACATAGAAAGCATTGAAAAAAGATCAAAGAAATAAAAAATAAAGATGAAATAATTCTAATTTAGAATGATATGTTCCTATTTTTTTAAAAAATAATTATTAATTCATCCTCTTCTTATGGACAAAATTAGTATCTCAGATTTACCAGTCCAGTCTTCCTTGATATGTGATTGCTTGTTTTGTAATTTGTTAGATCATTTGAGGTTGATATGTAATACTGATTTTTCAGTATTTGCTATCAGGATTTGAATTTTGCGGCTTGAGGATTCATTTCTTCCACATTAAGGCACAGGTCTATTTTGCTCTCAGTGGACAATTATGAGAAGGAGGATTATTTTTCTGCTGTATTCACAAAAGGTGCTTAAAGGACACCAACAGATTCTTTTGTCACTTTCCAATGAATTTTAGATTTTAGCTTGTTTACCCAGATTGTACTGGTCTAATAGAAAAATATATAAGGCAAATCCCTTGCAACAAGTAATGTGGACACCAGGATCTTAAGGGCATTCATGCAATAAGAGTTGTTAAAAATGTTCATAATAAATAAACCTTTTATCTTCCCATAATGTTGTTGTAGGAACAAGTGCTGAAGCACTTTTACTGTGCTGATAGTTAAAACCAATCCTCACTATATATGTATATATATTTATTATATGAAAGAACATGATCTACAAAACAATACCTGAGAATTACATGCATAAAATACAGAGTGGGGGTTTTCTATCTGGGTTGATTTATTCAGGATGCATGAAGCAACAAAATGTGATGCGCAAAACTCCAAACAACAACACAATAACTTCACTTATTTTCTTATTTTATTTTATACAGAATATTAAGAAGGCTTGCAGGACCCCTCACTCTGGAAAGAAATATTGTAAAAACCTTAGATTATATTACCTTCTACTAGGTCATCTTGACAAATAACACTTTTCTTTGAGAATTTGGTGCTCTTCATTTGCATTAACAAGTGATACAAAGCAATGTAATCTTTCAGTTTTTCTTACTGGAAATATTGCATGAGGTTTTTTTGGGAAAAAAAGAGAATACCACTAGCTACTTGAAGATAATATAACAAAATGATATATTGCTTTATATGTGGATGCTGTCTATGAAAGAAAAATACAATAAGTTTGCAAAGACAGCAGAAAAAGTTGACAGGCTCTGAAGGTGATATTTGAGCCCAAGAAAATTCAGTTCAGAGAAGTTTTTATTTTGGTCAGAAAGGTTAGGAGGGATTTAGGCAAGAGAAAAAAAAAGACAGCAATCTTGAAAAACGACCCTTTAAAAAGTCAGAAAATCAATTAAACACAAAGAGGCTAATCCAAATGAGAGAGTGTTACGAATGAATCATTAACTACTCACTGTGAAAAGACAAGACAGGAGAAAAGCAAAAAAGACAAAGAAAAATACATATGGAAAACATGAGCAAGCAAATCTGTAGAGTGAAGAGTGAATTAGAGTAAGTTAGTGGTAAGAGCTATACTCAGGTCTAGAATAAGGTGTCCTACCTCTACCAGATTACATTTCACTGCAATCCTCAAATTCTAAATCTGGCTCCTGAAAAATGCTTTTCATCGGTCTTGTAAATCAAATATCTGTTGCTTATTCCTATATAGATGTCTTGGGTTTCGGGAATGGATGATGAGAGGACTTCTCTAATTTAATTTTTCCTTCTCATTCCTTATTATAAAATAATTATCATCAAGGATAGTGTGGTGGTAAAATGATTCATATTCAAGATTTGAAAGATATATCTAAGTTTATCCTAACTAAAAAAATCACTCCTTTTGACTAAAAGCTAACAGTCAGTGATTGTTCCTAAGCTAAGATGACAGTGGGTGTACCAACCCTATAGGCTCCACCAAGAACCATTTCTCCATATTGTCACACTATTACTGTTTGATTCCTTCTTAGAACTGTGGCGGTAAACAAGATGCTTAAGAAGTCTGTCCCAGGGATGGATACCTGGATTTATTAACACTGAATTTTTTTTTTTTTCTGAAACACTACATAGTCTGGGTCTCTGCAATCACTTGGAAGGTTCTCTCATTATGATCATAGGTAATAAAGTTTCTGCCTGACCTGTCCTGAATTCAGTGACACGTGGTGTCCCTCAGTGGACTGTACTGGGGCCAGTACTGTTTAATGTCTTCATCAATGACATAGACAGTGGGATCAACCCCTCTGCAAATATGCAGACGACACCAAATTTAGTGGTGCAGTTGACACACCTGAAAGATGGGATGCAATCCAGAGGAACCTGGGCAAACTTGAGAAGTGGCCCTATAGGAATATCAAGAGATTCAACAAGGCCAAGTGCAAGGTGCAGCATCTGGATTAGGGCAACCCCCGTTATCAGTATATGCTGGGGAATAAGAGATTTAGAGCAGTCCTGTGGAGAAGGACTTTGGGATACCTGTGGACAAAAAGCTGGATGTGAGATGGCGGTGTGCGCTTGCAGCCCAAAAAATCATCTGTATCCTAGGCTGCATAACAAGAAGCATGGCTCGCAGGTCTAAGAAGGTAACTTTCCCCCTCTACTTCACTCTTATGAGACTACCCAGAGTACTGTGACCTGCTCTCAGGTCCCCAGCAGAAGACATGGACCTGTTAGAGTGGGTGCAGAGGAGAGCCACAAATAGTCAGAGGGCTGGATCACCTCTCCTATGAAGAAAGGCTGAGAGAGTAGGGGTTGTATAGCCTGGAGAAGAGAAGGCTTTGTGAAGGCCTTTCAGTACTTATAGGAGGCTTATAAGAAAGATGGAGATAAAATTTTAGAATGGCCTCTCATGATAGGACAAAGGGTAATGGTTTTAAACTAGAAAAGGGTAGATTTAGACTAGATAAAAGGAAGACATATTTTACAATTAGGATGGTGAGACACTGGAAGGGATTGGCAAGAGAGATGCTCCACCTCCAGAAACATTAAAGGTCAGGCTGGATGGGGCTCTGAGCAACTTGATCTAGTTGAAGGTGTCCCTGCTCACTGCAGAAGGGTTGGACTAGATGACCTTTAAAAATCCTTTCCAACACAAACCATTCAAGAATTCTATGAGAATGTACCTCTGTTATTTTGCATGTAGAGTCCTCATACGCTCCCATAATAAGAATCATCTTGTTTGACTTCAATGTTTGTGTCCAAAAGATGCTATTGGAAAATCTCAAAGATGAAATGGGTAATGTTCCTACCATTTGTCTGAGGTTAATTTAGTTAACCTAGTTTAAATCTAGATGTAGTCCATATGATACCATAAACTAAGAGGAGTAGGCATCTCAAAAGTTGTTGAAGTTACAATAAATAGTTTGATGTTAAAACTAAATAGTTTGAACTTTACTTTACTTTTCTATGGGACTAAAGTGGCAATATGACAGCATCGAATTGTCAGTATGAGAAAGACAGAATTCCATTTAATTATGAATTTTTAGTCAATCCTGAACAAATTATCTCACAATCAGCTACTTAAAGTCTACATTAACCCTAGTCAGATGGCTTTTGCCACAAAAGGCAATATCAACACTCAAAGTGACGCAGACCTTTGTGATATGAAGAGAATTCAGACTGCTGGATCATAAAATAGGATAATATTGGAAAAGAATCTCAGTAGTCATGAAACAAAGATGAAATGAAGTAATAATGACAAGAATTCAGAAGAATATTTTGTACAACACTAATTCGTGTAGAGTCAAATTTCAATGTCCTGTCAGTATCTATTCTTTTAAATGTCTGATCCTTTTAAGATAGAATTAATTAAACCTCTGAGCCCAAGGTGAGCTCAGGGAAAAGGGATAATTCATTCATTTTTAACATAAAAACCTAATGTAAGGTAGAGAAGTTTATAATCCAGTGAAGAAAATCCATATGCGCATGTTACAATGAATCAAAATAAAACAACACAGTATTCATGGCTATCTTGGGTGGGTAGTCAAACCCTACTCTGGACAATATTTAAAGCTCTGAATACCTTTGTTAACAGAAATTATTGGAAACTCCTAAATGAAACAGATTTCTATTAGAAAATGCTGCCATGAAGAAATTGAATAATTGTACATATGAATGTTGAACCAAGAAGATCAGAGATGTACAAATTTTAGGGCATATTAAATATAAAACATTATTATAGACCACCACTTCATCAAGGCACCAGAAAAGGGGAACAGGGAGTGCCCTGAAATCTATTCTCCTATGATTCTTCCGAAGTTTACTGGTTAGCTCTTTTAAGGGTACATATGAAGACCTATTCATTCATTCTGTTTGCTTACTAACTTGCACCCTTAGCCAGAGGGTACCTCATAAATACCGAGGTAATTGTTTTGTACTAATTGTTAGAAACAGTTATGAGCTTTAATTTCAGTAACATTCTCAAGTATCATGAACATAACTGCAAACTACAAACAAATAACCAGCTTTCTTCAAATTTCTTTATTCTTTATTTTTCTCTCATGGTTACACTGAAGACTTTTACTAACATCATAATTATGTCATATACATCACGTTGTGGAAAGATTTCATTCCTCCTTTTAATGTTTTACTTGTAGGCTTTAGCAAGTTTATAGATATCAGCCCCAAGTGTTATGATAGGGTTTTAGTTTAGAAGCAGATGACTGTTATTTCACTGTAATTCTTTCATGCAAATTTATGGAGTAATAAACCTGATGGTGGTTTAAGGGTGCTTTGAAAAGGAAGCAGCAGGAACAACAAGGGAAATGTTGGAAAGCAAAGTGTTGATGTATACTGTAGAAGTTTTTCTGTTTTGAGGGGAGAATTAGGACACCTATGCACATGACTGATACTTTTGGGATACAAAATATTGTAGGCAATACTAGTGCAAACTTTGGCATTATCTCTTCCTAATTTACTGTTGTTATGGCATACACTCTTCTTGTCATTCCATGACTCCCTTTGCTGTTGGCAAAGTTTTGTGCCAGCAGTTTTCTGTTGTGCCATGGTTTTCTGATGCACTGAAAGGGTTTGCTAGTCTTTAGGTTCACCATAGATGTCTTGTAATTTTGTCTTGTAATAATATGCACGGGAATATGAATAAGACGCTGGGTTTTTTCATTTAGCAAGTTGAGGTTTACTTGGTAAATTTTGTACTCTAATTTTCCTTGTTAAGCTAGGATTCTTTCTCTCAATTGTCTATTTAAACATTATATTGGTCATGAATGTACCTTTTTTTTTAAATAGTACTGAAGGGAGTTTATGTATCTTTTCCAAATATTCCCCCAAAGTCAGCAGTAGAGATGAGGATTCAAAATGCAGCATAAAACTGGAACTTGGTAATAAAAATTTTTGTTTGATTTGGAGCGTGGACATGCATCAGTAACAAAACTATTAGAAACCTTTTTCTACATTGCTAGCATTATTCTGTGATCATCTGAATTCCTATCTGATTACCTAAAGTATATACAAAGGACATCAGTCATTAACTCTAAAAAAAAAAAAGCATTGCCAGGCACACTTTATGATTTTAGAAACAAGATAAAAGCTCTATGACTCAAAAAACCCAAGCAAATGTTTGTTGTTTTTTTTTTTTGTAGCCACAAGCATCATATTTACTTAAAGGATTGTAACTAAAAGCAAACATCTTTTACAGGAAGCTAGGACAAAAGCTGTCAGAGACCTGGGTAGTAAATAGCCCTGAAATTGTTTTCTCTGCTTCATTTCAAAAGCTTAAGGCAAAGAACATTTGGCCTTTTACAAATGGAATGGTTTCCTGCAGGTCACAGTGCTGTGTGGAGTGCTGCTTGTCATGTGCAACTTGATGCAATCATTATGAATGGTAAAATTATTGCTACTGGCAAAGGCTCTTTCACAAGGAGTATTTCTAAATCAGTGACATTTCCTTGTTTCATTCCCCTCCAAAGTCTTTTCACTTCTTTCACTCAGTTGTATTTCCAGAGATTTTTGACAGGGGGAGCAAATTAAATAATGTCATTTTTCTACATAAACCAGAAAGTGTAAAGGGGTCAAGGAGAGAAATGTCAAACATGAGCAAAAAAGCTGCTCTTAAACTCATGATATCTATAGTCCATTAGTTTTCACCTTGACATACTAATGAAATATGAAAGATATTTCTATTAAATCTTATATTACAACTTATGAATATTTTGATGAATGTCATATAAGCTGTAGGCTAAATTTTGCTCCCATTTAGAACAATGGGAATTTTTACTATTACTCTCAAAAGAATAAAACTTCACTTTACAGTAAATTTATCTCCTGTATTTCGTTAATAATTCTTGTTTGGATCATGCTTTCTTTCCACATATCCAGTATGCAAGTAACTAATTAATTAAAACCAGATTTTTTTTTCATTTTCTTGTGCTTTCTTAAGTTTCATTTTGCCATGACCACTACAAAACAACAAAGTTGTGTAATAGTGGAGAGTATTTGAGCATACATATATGTTTACGCTACCACTATTAGAAAATATAGACTTATGCAGTACTTAACCAATTCTGTCAGGCAAGGTTTCTTTGAACTTTTTATCTGTTTTAACCGTAATTTTGTTACAATTACTTTATGCTTACAGTGGAAACTCGCACAAGTGGGATACCTTCTGTTACGTGATCCTAAGCCTTAAACTGTAGCACAAGTGTTATCACAGTAAGCTCCATAATGGTAAAAAACCCACCAAAGTAAAAGGCACATGGTAAAAGCAGGGATTTTTTTAACATACTGTAAAACATGGTTAATTGAGTCCGTAGAAATGCCTTGTTAGAAACTTATAAGAACTAGTGAATTTCAATTTTCTGTCATAATAGTTTAGTTATTGACCAGTTATTTTAAGAAGTGTTTGTGAGACCACTATGAGAGCTTCTCTGGTCTTCTGCTGATAGTGATTTAGGATTCACAAACTTTTGCCTGTGTCTGAGTTCTCTAAAAGGCCCTAGCTTGTAGTTCTCCTTAAAGCACTAAATTCACCACTAGGGACAGAACTCATTATGTCCTTCACTGAAGAAATGCAGTAAGAAGAGATTTTCTGTTTATGTAACCCACTACTTCAGTAGTAACATAGTAGTTGGAGCACTTACAAAAGAAGTGAAAGAAAAAATTGGCTCTGCACATCAGTACTAAAAATGCAACAAAAACCAGACCCTGCCTGGTTGCTTTGCTCACTGTTCTGTGGCAGGTTATAAATGCAAGTTTGCCAGTAGACTTCTGGACCAAACCAAATAGATCCTTCTAACAAGAAATCCCACTATAACTGAGTGTCCTGAAAGCCCTTAAATGGCTGGTTTGTATAAGTAATAGGTTGGAAAACTCAAGAAAGTAATGAACAACTTCTTGGCAGTTTTGGATGCTCTGGTCAATGCCTCTCATATCCAGAAGATTTGAACCTTCTCCAAGATGGCTAGCTTTGTCTGATTCATCTCAAAGGATGAGAATAACACAATAATGGCCCTCAGGTACTGTCATGGTTTTTCAGTCACATGCATGAGAAGAGCAACAGAAGTGGCATCAGGAACAAAAGCACTGGAAGTGGCAGTATAAATAACGGGCTGCATATTTTTACAAGAGTTAAACAGAATTTTCCAGCATGGAAATTTATAGGTCATTTATGTTCCAGTGTCCTTTAATGCTTACAGAGCAACTATGAAAGAAAGGTATTTATTGACAGGTTCACATATTAGATACTGAAGATTAATCCCCACAAAAACACTCAATAAGCAACTCAAGCAAGTCAGTTGGGGAAATGTTGATCTCCCTTGCATCTTGCTGACCTTTTTTGGAGGCTTTTCTGGATTAGTTTTTTATAGTGTCTCTTGTCAGTATTTGTCCTCTTGCTTTTTTTGTCACCATCTGAACTATTATACTTTGTTTCCTGCTTTTCTTATCTTACGTTGCTTTAGCTCATGTACTTATTCCTTCATACCAACTTCCTTAGCAAAACCGAGCCAAGGTCCCATGTTCAGGCTGCACTGAATTTAAACCTCAAATCAGGAACAGCTAAAACGCAGGGTTGAGGTTCAACTGGTGAACACGATGTGTTCCATAAAAGCCCCAGACTATATAAATACAAAGTTCACTGGAGAACTGTTCCACCTGTCATGAAGTACAGATGATACCAGTATGATCTGGTATATGCTTGCCTTTGACAGTTTGCTCCTACTTCAGTCTGCACCATCAGGCCTGGGAATCAAGACAATATAGATGAAGTTGTTTACCCAAGGTCTGCCTTACCTTGAGGAACCTCAATGTCATTCATGTTTCCCTCAGTTACCTTGCAAGATATGGTAAAAGCATTGTACAGTTAACTTACTCCATTAGTTGCTTAGAGCACTGAAGTAGTTTCAACACTATAAAGAATCATTAATGAAGTCTGAATTTTAAGTGTTGCTCTGTGTGTGTGACACTCGGCGTGACAATATGTTAAGGAAACTTCCCTGTCTGACCATGCAGGACCCACTCTGGCAGTCACACTGACACCACCTGAGCTGGGACTGACACTCCTTTGCAGGTACACACACCACACTTACACAGTCAGACCAAGTTTCCTTCCTGACTCGACTTGTCTCAGAAGTCTCGATCTTTAAAATAATTTAATCTTGGTGCAATAGCAAAATAGCAGCTCGAGCTGGTGCCTTTGAGGAGGGACCCTGAACAAAAGAAACCATGGGGTTTTATACATGTACATCTAAATGCTGGGCTCTTCCCCCTCAGTCCTCAGCTTCTGCTGTGTCTCTGAGTGTCCGGTCCCCTGGCTAGGCCATAGGTCCCCTGCTCTTTGTTGTGCAAAGGGTCAGCAGGTCACAGCCTCTTGCCTCAGGGTCCTGTTGCCTAAAAGAAAACTCAAGGAGAAAAAAACTCCAGGGCAACTTAATTTTGGAGGTAAGGTAAGGGAAGGTTTTAATGATGCCTCCCAGGCATTAGGGTTACAAGTTACGCACGCTGCTCCCCGATCCAGTGTTACAATTTTTATAATAATGTCCATCCAATTCCTGAGTTGTCCACCCTCTGGCCTTTGCCCCATTCCACCCCCCAATCCGCCCCTTGGGAATTGGGTTTGGGGGTTGTTTTGGGACCACTCCTTCATCATCTTCCTCTTCTTCAGAGTACACAGTGCACACAGAGCACACAGTCTTTGGTTGTATCTTGCAGTTCAGGCTAGGGAGCAGATGTTCTTAAACAGTAGGAGGCCTACCTTGAAAGAAGACTAAATATGCTAAAAGGAATTTAAGGAGGAATTGATATGGGGAACATGGAATGGGGTAAGAGGGTTGGGGATCTGTGTGGCTACTGTGCTAAAGGGTAAGGGAATGAATGCAGTTGCTTCTAAAATCTACATTTGCTATATAACTACTTCTAAAACTTATAAAAATTAGAAAAATAAAAAAAAAATCAAAAACCACTAAGGCAACAGTCCCAACACCCAAAGCTCACCCTGCAGCTCGCACTGCTACTGCTCACCAAGCCACCTGCACTGAATGTATTCCTCAACATATACATAATACATTTAAAAATTCTCTCATTGTGTGTCTCATTGGTGGACATAGACGTTCTATGCTATAATGTGTCACAAAATCTGTATCCTCAGTTTAACTATATTCTTGTTCTTTTGCATTAGGACTTCACTGGAACGGTTCAGAAGTCCAAATGATAAGCTATTTCTAGATTCCACAAAACTGCACATGGAATTATAATTCTGATAAAATAAGAGAACATAGTTACAACCTGTGGGGGTTTTACCCCAAAAATATCCAATCTCCAATCTCCCCACACAATTTAACTCAACACAGAAGAGAAATTTTCAGACAGGCACAACTCAGTATGGGGGAAGGGGATTATATACAATTTATTACTATACACAATAAATACTAAAGAAACTGAAAAGCAATTATATACATAATATTAACACAATCCTTACCACCCCCTGGACCCTCCCACATCAGTTCAGGAGAAGTCTTCAGAGCGATAGTGAAAAGTCTATCTCTCTCATTGGGGTATTAGGGAAAGGGGTCTCTCGCACCCCCACCAGCCCTCAGTTCCTGCTGATGTCTCATCCTAAGCTGCAAGGAAAACACTTCCGTCATCAGGTGTTCATCATGAAAGGTCCAGGGAGTCAGCTCCCTGATTTGTGAAGGTTTCCTCCTAGAAAGTAAGACGTTCCACTCTCACTCTCCAGGTTGCATGTTTCTGGGTCTCACTCAGTCTTTTTACCCTAAATAGTTTTCACCAAAAGTCCTTCCCAGAAAAACCTGCTGGTTTGGCTTCCTCTCTTCCTTAGCTGCTGCAGCTTTCATTTTCAGCAGCCCTCATCCAAACCCATGTAGGACACCTCCGAGCCGCTTGGCCCATCTCCCATTTCTGCCTGGAGTTCTTCCAGCTCCTGCATGAATTGCAGCTGCTTCTCTGGGCAACCGAACCACTCCGGCCCGTCTCTTGGCTTGGCTCCAATGCCTTGCCTGCCTTGAGTCCACGCCACCACCTCCCCGGGCACTGGGGGAAGAAAAAGAGCCCTCTAGCCTTGGCCATGGGTTCTTGGACCAGTTATAAACTGTCCCAAGCCCCCTAGCTGGATGGGGGGGGAAGAGGGCCTGGCCCCCATAAGGGCCTCCCCCCTCTCACCTCATGGTTGTGAGTTTCTCCCTCACAACACACACTCCTACACACTGCCTCCAGCCCTGGCCAAGCCAGGGCCATGGGGGCCCAGGGGCCCCCTGGGTTTAGAGGCCCCTGGCCACCCCTCAACTTTTTCCTCTTTCTCATACAGACTCTCACACACACTCCGCCAACAACTTCCAGCTGTTGTGAGTATCTAATTTCACAGGAGTGAAAGAAAACAGCTCCGATTTGTCCCTCAGGGGAAACTCTCCTGAGACCAATCACTCCAGCCCCCTCCCGGGGGGGGGGGGGAGGTGGCTTAACCTATGACACAACCCTTTAACATGTTTGAAAAATACATTATTAGAAATTGCAATGGTTTAAAAAAATGAAGTACTATAAAAGTTTTTACATATATGAACATTTAATTTAAAAGACGAGGTAAGTAAAAAAATCAGACAGTTCTAGAAAATCTAACCTTTCCTAGTTCATGGGATCAGAATCTCAACATTGCAATGTCTTTCCTATCTTTTCTTGGTTGCTTCCCTCAAGAATTAAGACATTTGCATCCCAAGTGATCTTCCACCCTTTGCAAATTATAACCTGTCATATTGTGCAAGATTTCTACCGTAAATACGTTAAGTTAAAATATGTATATTTAATCAGTTATTCTATTGATTCTTTGAAAAATAATGCATGTGTCTTTCAGAGAACACAACCCATGAGTTACAAGGAAGAAAGTTTTTCTTTTTTCAAGCAAAGTATCTCTAGAGACTAGAACAAACTTTTAAACAAAAAAGCACAACAGAAAATCTTTTATATACAGTGTCTGTACAATAAATTTTGTTTACAAAAATACATACCAACCAGGTGTCTAGTGAAAAAGACTGTTACTGAAATGAAAATGTGCTCCAAAATATCACGTAGTTCAGTTTTATACGGTCACTAAGTGGGATTATGTGCCATGGTCCGTGGGGGTGGGGAGTGGGACTGCGACACTGCACAAAGGGTCCGAAATGAGGTTGAAGGTCTGGTGCAATGGTAGTTTATTGAGAGTGTGCGGGGGTTTATATAAGCTCTGGCATGGAAAGGGCCAGAAAATGGGGTGGAGCATGAGACAGACAACCAGGAAACGAATAGGAGTAGGGACTCGAGGGAAGAGGGAGGAACTGGGGAGGAACTGAGAAAGGAGGACCAATGGTAGCTCTCTTCACACTGCAGCTTCTTCAGCTAATCAGAGGGAGCAGGGAAAGCAGGGAACAGGCAACTTGAGACATGCCTGGGCATGCCTAGGCAGTACAACTGTAGGGGTAACATACAATGCACATATTTGCAACCACATAAGAACTGTAAAGTCCATATAATAAAGTCCTTTTTCAATTGTTGTATATCTTTTTCCACGCCGGAAACCGTTCCCACTCTGATTCCTGCTCCTCCACAATTATGCAAAGCTCCATCGTTGGTGCAGTTCTTTTCAACATCATCTTTAATGACTTGGATGCAGGACTCAAAGGAATACTAAGTAAGTTTGCAGATGACATTAAATTAGGAGGAGTTTTTAACTCCCTCAAGGACAGAGAGGCCCTGCAGGGTAACGTAGACAAATTAGAGAGATGGACAATCATCAACTGTGTGAAGTTTAACAAGGGCAAGTGCCGGATTCTGCACCTGGGATGGGGCAACCTTGAATATGTTCATAGGCTAGGGAATGAGAGGCTGAAGAACAGCACTACAGAAAGGGACCTGGGGGTCCTGGTGGATGGCCAATTGAATATTGAGTCAGCGCAGTGCCCTGGCAGCCAGGACAGCCAGCCATGTCCTGGGGGGCATCAGGCAAAGCATCGCCAGCTGGGCAAGGGAGAGGATTGTCCCGCTCTGCTCTGCACTGGGGTGGCCTCAGCTTGAATACTGTGTGCAGTTTTGAGCACTGCAATATAAGAAAGATATTAAGCTCTCAGAGAGTGTCCAAAGGAGGGCAACGAAGATGGTGAAGGGTCTTGAGGGGAAGCCATATGAGGAGTGGCTGAGGTCACTTGGTCTGTTCAGCCTGGAGATGAGAAGACTGAGAGGAGAGCCCATTGTGATCTTCAACACCCTCAGGAGGGGAAGTGGAGGGGCCGGTACCGATGTCTTCACACTGATGACCAGTAACAGGACTTGAGGAAACCACATGAAGTTGTGTCAGGGGAGGTTTAGATTAGATATCAGGAAAAGGTTTTTCACTCAGAGTTTCATTGAGCACTGGAACAGGCTCCCCAGGGAAGCGGTCACAGCACCAAGTCTGTCTGAGTTCAAGAAGCATTTGAATGGTACTCTTAGGCATATGGTGTGACCCTTGGGGATGGTCCTGTGCTGGGCCAGGAGTTGGACTCAATGATCTTTGTGGGTCCCTTTCAACTCAGTGTATTCTGTAATTCTGTGATTCTATCTCAGTTTAACACACAGTATAATTCCCTGGACAAATATTGTAAATTAAATTAGAGTAATTAATTGTTGTTTTTATTAGAGGCAAATATGTTCGCCACTTTGTGCTCTGACTATCTAGTGCATGGGCTATGGCAGTAAGCATGGAGCTATGTGACAGACAATCTTCTCAGCTTACCTCTCAAATGGGGTAGTTTGAGGAGGCATTTTGAAAAAATATTGTTCTCACATCTAACTGGCAAAAGCAACCTCCATGTAAATCTTAGAAACAAGATTATTACAACTACAAAATGGAACTAATAATTGCCCAAAGAAATCCTATGCAGTGGGATGACTCCTATGACAGGAGCGTTGGAATGGAAGGATACAGGCTCTTTAGTAAGGACAGGCAGTGGAGATGAGGAGGGGATGTTACCCTCTATGTCAGCGACCAGCTGAATTACATAAAGTGTTGCCCGGAGATGGATGAGGAGCTGACCAAGAACTTGTGGGTCAGAATTAAAGGGAAGGTAGGGACAGGTGACATTGTAGTGGTGGTCTGCTACAGTTTGCCCACTGAGAAAGACCAGGCAGATGAGGCCCTCTAAAGACAATTTAGGAGTTGCCTAAAGTTCCCAAGTCCTGGGACTTATGGGGTACTTCAACACCCTGATAAATGCTGGAAGGACAACACAGCAGGGCACAAGTAACCCGGGAGGTTCCTGGAGTGCATTCAGGATAACTTCCTTCTTCAGGTGATAGAACCATTGGGGAGAGGTCCTATGCTTGACCTTGTTCTCATCAGCAAGGAGGGGCTGGGGGGGAATGGGAAGCTTAAGGGCGGCCTGGACTGCAGTGACCATGAAATGGTGGAGTTCAAATCCTTGGGGTGTCAAGGAGCACATGCAGATGCCTCACTACTGCTGCAGTCTAAATTCTAATTGGTAAAATCTTGCCAAGAAATGGATGTGAATAATGGTGTGAATTATCTTCTGTACCAAAAGTTAAAGAAAAGACTTTAACAGTTGGCATCCTCTGTGGCTACATTTGGTCTGAGCTCCTTGAATCTGAAAAAAAGAAAGAGGAAAAAGTGATTATAATTTACATACAATGCATACAGAAACTTTAGCCTATCAGTGGCCTGGCAGAGAATTTTGTCAGTTTTAACCCCTTCAAAAAAATCATTAGTTCTAATTAATTACCCTATCAAACCTCATCAATTTTTCTGCTAACAAACTGCAGACACCCTGCCTTGAGAAATAAAACATATTATTAATAATTAATTCAATATTAAAAAATATTTTCTTGTACTATTTTAGATTAACCTTTAGTGAAACTCTATACACTGTAAAAGCATCCCATCTGAAAACATACCACCACCCTTAAAAACCAAATTTGAAAGGCTGTAACTTTTTGTGTAACATCTGCTGCCATCAAATTAAACAATATTGTTATATATATTTTCTGGCACATAATTAAAATTCAAACATCACTATATAGTTCAGTTTACTTCTTTTAATTTTACAATCAAAAAAATCCCTTCTCAGACAAATCTTGATGCAGTTTTTACAGAAAATGAAGATTACATTTTGTTTGCATCAAGGTTAAAAAAATAAATTTTCAAATAACCGTGTACAAACTTCCTCCTCTATGTAGCATTTGAACCCCCCAGAAGAGAATCAGGAAGATTAGGCAAAAATGATTGGAATAGCCTCTAAGTGTTTTTCCTGAAAAAATTCTGTAGTCACTCATTTTATTATTTTCTTTTATATGCACTTTGATTCCCATTCCCAAAAGCCATTAAAAAAAAAAAGAAAAGAAAAATAGCGCTATTTGCAGTAACATCAATCTGTGGAGATGAGGAGAGGATTTTATTTTGCAAATTATATGTAAACATTAGGAAATACTTGTTAGCTGCACTGAAGCTTCTTTTAAGATAAGCATTTAAATATTGTATTTGAAATTACTCAAGAGAGTGCAAGCAATCCACATAGATTTGCTACTGCCTCTCAAAACAATATGAAGAAACAAATTCAACTGCAAAGTCAACAGAGGCAGTCAACTCCCTTGGTGTACTTCTGGCTTAAATTTACTTATAATTTGGCTTTTCTTCCCTCTTTTTGGAATACTTTGAATAAGATATGAAGGGAAAATAAGGATTTCATTATTCAAATTGATTCCATGTTGTTAGATTTCAACTTTTCTTGGTGGCTTTTAGAATCTATAGTAGGAATGGTGACCTGTTGGGCTTAAGTCACCAGAGATCTGTGAAAGCTTTTGGTATGGTTAGGCAGCATTAAGTGGCAGAAAATGTGGCTGTGCTCACAGTAGACTGTGCAGGCCTGTACCACAATGCAGTGGGCTGTGGATGGCTACTGGTTTTGATGTCCGAAGCTTCTCCTGAGCTTTCTATTCTACTTTTCATTTTAAACAAGGAACATTGTTCTGCAGAGTTTGACAGCATAGATATTCATGTTCTGGTGTAGTAACTCCCATTGTACTACTATGAAGCAGAATATTTGCCACATGAAAGCTGGTCTTTTGCCCATCTGTTACTAAATTGCTAAAAAAACCCCAAACTACCACATTTAACATCCTGCTCCCCTGCCTTGCATTTACTGTATTTAGTCTGCTCTTTTAAAGTAGGAGGGTATGTGATTGGTTGGGGTTTTTTCCCTTTCTCCAGCCAGACAATAGCCCCTGATGACTTTGTTTGGCTCAGTTGAATTATTGTCTCTATGAAGCCTAAATTAGACGAGCAAACAGGTAAGGAGGAAAGCTAAAATGGTGAGAAAGATTTACAAAGACAACATATAAGACTGCATGCATCAGTTATGCTTTGATTAAAAGAAAAAAGGGATCTTGAGGTAACCATTTTGTGTCTTGGCTTTACTACCATTACTTTCTTTACTTCCCTGTATGCCTTCCTAAAACACCAGGCCCTCTATTTTCTACCACTTGTGCAAATATTTTTCACAGCGCAATCCCCTTCTTTTTTCTTCTGACCCGCTACACTGCCTCCAAGGACATGTCTGTTCCCTTGTGGTACTCTGTTGTTGGCCATGGAATTCAAGCAGTGTGATAAGACTGTGAGGTAGTGATCCTAAATTTGAGAAATGGAGATGTACAGAGAAGATGGGATGCTGGAGGGCTACTTGGCCAATTAAAGCTTGTGATTAAATTATATAAAAGATAGTTATATCTATAGGGTTGCATTTTTAGAAGTTACCACTTCTATATCTATATCCAAGTAAAAAAAAAGTGAATAAATGTGAGACTAGGGAAAATATCTTCTGTTATATAGATGTGTCAACTGCCACAGAAATCAAAATTGATTTTGCCAATATCTCTTCTGGTGTTGTATGGCTAGGTTACTGTTGTAAACTTTCTCACCAGGATAATTTCTTATGCAAAAACCGTATACTGGGTTTGGAGAGATTTCATGCAGAGATCCTGTTATCGATAAAAGGTTTTCCCTTTAGCTCTACTAAATGAATATCTAGAGTTAATAAGTTATTTGTTGCATACGTAATGTGTGTCCTGAATTAAAAAATACTGATCTTGTAATTGCCTAAATCATGCAGATCCTTGTATTTGCCATTCTGTTCCATCTGTGGTAAGAACAAGTTGAATTTGAGCTGTAAGATTTGTTATGGGAATAGAGGGATATGTCTGGAGTTCTGATTCCCAGGTTTGGCAGATTTGTCTACTAATAAACATCCACAGAGTATAGCAGCTCTCACTAACCTTTAAAAAGAATATGAATATAGGATTATTTTTTTGGTGTTGAAAGTTCACTAAGAAACTTAGCTGAAAGTTCACAATTTCTTTGTTTTGCATCTAAAATAAGGGTACCTGAAGCCATAATTTATTCTAATCACTTATTTGCATTAATAATTGGAGCCTTTTCTGCTGTGTAGCAAAGTGAGAAATGCTTTTCTGATTGATTTTTCGTATATTCTTTCAGTTGAATTGGAGATCCAAATACTTAACGACATGATACAAATTTGCGTCAAGGGGTCTTTAAGTCTGTAAACGGTTGAATGCAGCATATACATTCCCTGTCTGGAAGATCCAGCAGCCTTTATTCATTATCCCAATGTATAATTATCACTTAGGATTTTAATGAGGAGGAGAAAGAAAAAAACAAAGGCGCAGAATACCTTATGTATATTCTTATGAGAAAGGTAAGGATTACTTTTTGTGTTAGCAAATGCTTACAGAGGTTAAATGTTTTATTCATTTCATGGAGTTTGAAACATA
>NW_016690420.1:1110019-1112947 GCF_001604755.1 Lepidothrix coronata | reverse complement strand
ACATAAGCCTCCAACTATACAAAAATGCTTATGTATGCAAAGCTCTAACTGCACGTAAAAACTCTAAACTTACATTTTTATAGATGATTTTGCTAGGTTTTTGAAGTCACATTTTAAAAAAAAATAGTCAGGTCTTTTCAAGTCTCCAGGTATAATTTACTATGCATTCCACAAACTCACTCACTCATTTAAAATTGGACCTCAATTCTTTTGGTTTCTTTGTGGATAGAGAACGGGATCCAAGCTTGCTGCAACTTTCAGTGTACCATCCCTGCTGAGCAGGCATCACTACAAAGCATTGATAACTCAACCTTTCTCTTTAAACATGAAACAGCGTTTTGTGCCAGGACCTGTGGGCTTTTTCTTAGTTTGGATCCCATTTAAGCTGCTGCCTAAAGCAGAATGCCTGGAGCATAAATGAGAGGGCAAATATTTAAGTCAGAGGTATTCTGCTAACTCTAATTGTATTTATATTTCAACTAACTAAAATCAAAACACAGGGAATTTGAAATAAAAGCTATGATTCTCAGGACAGCCTGTGGCCCAAAAAGGAGATGTAGCAGGTAGGCTGTGCCTGCTGCTGCCGTGGGGCTGAGTGGAACCATAAGTGAGGCTGCACGCGAGAGGAGTACGTGTTTGACCTTTGAAGCAATTCCCTCCTTGTGAAAGCAAAACACTGACTTAATACCCACAAAAAGTGCTCTTTCAAAAAGATAATGACCAATTTCAGGAGCAGTAATTGGAAGCAGCCATGTAAATTGCAGCAGGGTAGGTTTCACCCACAAAACCAGCCGTTGTTCTGATTTTCTTTCCCTCAAGCCCTTTCCCACCCAAGAGGGCTTGGTGCCTTACTCTAAGTGTACTTTGAGCTAAGCTCTGTCCTGATCCCAGACCTCATCCCTCCACAGGGATCCCAGCTCAGAAGGTCCCCAGGTCCCCAACCCTAACACTCTTCCTTGTGAAAAATCCCCACAAAGCCAAGTACATGCAGCTCCCGGCAGAGATGGGGAGTAGAGCATAATGGATTTGGGAAGAAGGGAGTGTGGATGTGGGTGCAGCCATATGTCTGTCCCACATGGGCTGTCTTTAACTGGCTTTCTGTGCTCCATCTTCTCCCAGGGGTTCATGGCCCTTTCTCATCCCAAGCTCTCATCACCACCAAGAGGCCTCAGGAACGTGGACAAGGAAGGGTGTCAGGAAGGGACAAGGGACTGTACGTGCTGCAGAAGACAACGAGGTGCCTGCACATGTCACACGTGGCATCACAGGAGGAAAATCCTTGGCTTTTGTATAGATATGCCCCTTCCTAACAGTGGAAGATCACACCACATAATTCCTTATTCTTAGGGAATCTCAATCCAGGATGCTAATCTTTCCTGAACACAGCACAAATTGCAGGCAGGTGTCACCAACTTTAGATATCAGAGCGTGCTCCATGCAGTTCTTGAGTTATTCTTCTTCAGTCCCTCAATGTCTTTCTTTTTAGCCCCTTATTCCACTTAGCAGCTACCTCTTTTTTAACAGAAATAACATAATTTTCAAACAGCTCCATTTTTTATCCTACTCCCAATTATACTGACCACCACTGGTTTTATTTATTTCTCTAATATCTCCCCACTACTGTAGCATGCAGAATTACAAACTTTACTTCATCTCTTTCTACAGTGCCACATTAATCTCCCTCAAAACCTAGTACACCCTCCAAATAGATTCTTTAAAGAAATTTCAGTTAAAGGAATGAGTCTGAAGGTTTTTTTAATATTGGAAACATAATTTCATTACTGGGTTTTTAAATTGTAACAGTTTTTTAGAAGCATCTGGCAGAGGAGGATACACCAGCAAACATCTGTACTCAAAATGCATCAAACATTGATAGTGCCATTGACTTTGAGTATATGACTGTACTGCCAGCAAATGTAGAATATAGTGGAATAAATGCCACTTGCTACAGTTTTATATGTCAATCTATACATGTATTTTTGTCAACAAGGCAGAAGGGCTCTCCACCTTTGATGCTGCACCTCGTACAAGCCATCAAGACAGGCAGAATGACATGCTGGGAGGTGACTGAGGCTGAGACCAGGATGTTCCCACTGTGCTGATACAGCTGTTTTGCCTTTCCAGCTAAAACAACAACAACAACAACAAAAGCAAATCAATATTCTGACTGAGCTTGCATAAAGCTGGGCTAAGCTTTTTCTAAGGCAGAGACCAACTGCTATTGCCCAGCATATACTTTCTTTCAAAACACTTCCATAAGAGCTTAGGTCCTGCTCTAAGTTCTGCTGCTCTTAACATGGTGACTTCAAGCATTCCAAGTGCACAGCTGTCTGTGACAGGCTGGGAAAGGCAAAAAGAGATGGAACATATATCTTAGCCCACTGTGGTATTCATTTGTCATAAAGTTGGGAAAAGTTGAGAACTTGTGGCTATTGGATGTTCCAAGTTTGTCAATGTATCTTCCCTTGCAATATTCAGCAGGATGAATTTTTAACCACGGAAAACTCTCCCTACAAAATGAGCCTATCCCTCACAACTTGCAGAGGTGAGCAAACAACAAACCTTTACTAGTGAAATTTTACCATTCCTTTGGGGGATTCACAACAAATTGTTTTCCAGGTCAATACAGGCCCCCAATCTATCTAACCCATAAAGAGTCACACTGCTAACAGATGACTGCAATAAAATTACCTTTCTAATCAGGTCAGAGAAGGCAAAATAATCCCTTTAAAAACGACCATGACCAAAAAACACATCACAAATCTGCCTAGAGCTTCTAAACAACCTTGAGGAAGAAAGTGCCCAGAGAAAATCAGAATAAAAATATTCTGAGAAACTTTGGAGTACTGTGGAAGAAAACCACACTTTCCTTCTCCCCAAAGGCAAGGACTTCCCATAACATCAGTTTGCAATGGGACCTGTCTTTTA
>NW_016690420.1:959431-1108064 GCF_001604755.1 Lepidothrix coronata | reverse complement strand
GGTGCTTGTGGAAAGGGGCCAGATATCACAGGGTAGCTAAAAGAGATTAACCTTTGAAGGAAACAAAAGATATTAAGAAATCATCAAGGCAGAAGCAGACCCACAGGAACCAACAGTTAGTTCACTTTCCATTGCTAATAAGAGTAGTAAAACCTATGTCATTCTGCAGTCATTTGTTGGGATTTGGTTTTCCGGATTTTTTTCTCAAAGTGACGATCAACTGACAGATCACACAGTCCAAACACCATGAAGCAGTCACCATGCAGAATAAACCCTCCTTTGAAGTAGAAATCAAGCAAACAGTCCAGGTTCAAGGACCTTCCTATTTTCCAATCCCACTCATGGCCAAGCAATTTCTGATGCAATTGATTTGTTTAAATTCCTTTGCATCTTTAGAGGTATATTTTTTGCCTGTGGAGTATCATATTGTTTTTTGAATTCCATATTAAGGGGGAATGTGGCTATAGTAAATAAGTGTAAGTATATTTTATATATTTATATATTTTATGTCTAAATCAAAACATCTCCATGTGCTCACAGTGCCTCCTATGCCTTGGTGTACAGTACAGTGCCCTGCTCTTCGCAGAAGCAGACAGAGGCAAAGTTTTGAGTAATGCAAATGCTATAAACACATGAAAACAGCCCATGTCCTCTGTTGCTTTCACTTTCGGCACTCCAGGTTCGGAGGTTTAGAGAAGATCATCCTCTGAGCTGCAGCTCTGCCACCACAGTGGTCCTGCTGCAGTGGCTAATCCCAAACTAATACTGTCAGCGTCACTCAGCACCTTACAAGCCTCGTGCAAACATTGCTTCACCTTCTCAGAGACAGGTAGCTGCAGGACCTCCAGCACCAAGTTGAAAAAAACGAATTATCTGGCACTGTGCAGACCTGGGAGCAAAGCTTAGGAAATTCCTCCATCACCAACTGCTGTTCAGATTCTTTTTTCCCCTCCTCCAGCCTGGCAGGACTGAATTAAGAACTGCAATAGCACCCGCGGTTTTCTCAAAGATCCTCTGAGAAAAAAAATTGAACAGGCATTAAGTAGGCAAGCAAGGATTAGTTATGCTCATTTGGGGAGACTTAATCCTGAGAAGAGGTAGCAGAGCTGCACAAAGAAGCAGACAAAAAGCTCAAAGTGCAATTCTAATGGATAAATAAAGGCCACCTCTTACCTGCCTGCAAATTCAGCCCATTCCAACACGATTTCAGTAAACTCTTTTCCACTTAAATTCTACTTTTCTCCTCTCTTTAGTCATGTTCCTTTTATACCTTGTTGGCTGCCTTCATTTTTTATTTATTGTACCTCACCCCCATTATGATTTTTCTCAGCAAAGTTTTTGCCGATTGCAGCAATCTCACATCTCTCCTGACTTGCTGCTAGGAATTGATGGACAGCAGTGCTCATTATTTCACAGGTGCCCTCCTTTTGGAGAAGCTACACCATTTACAATACAAGGGAGAGCACGGTGGTGGCAAAGGAACTTTTCTGTCTGAGTCAGAGCCTACTGCTAAAATTTTCAATATTTAATCCGTGCCCTCCTGTGATCAGGAGTGATCTCCTCATATAACATGCCTACATCCATGCAAAAGGAGTTAGACCACAGTGTCTGCTGGTGTGAGCAGACGTAGGTCCCTCCTGTCCATAGTTTCTGCTCCAGGATCATCTTTGATTGTATCAGACAGCCACTGCATTAGGGTTACAGCAGTGCTGAATTGAAGTCCACAGTGTTACACCTGGGAAGCATCTAGCCCAATTGGCTGCATTTTTGAAGAGGTTTTGAGCCAGTTTCTAAAGCTCTGAGCTTTATTCTTTCCATCTGTACGTATTTTGCTCATGCCACCATATTTCACACTTCCCTTTCTGAAAAAACCTGCGCTTGAGAGCACAAACTGCACCCACATACACGAAATGGGGGGCACAGCCACTGGAACAGAGCCTGGCAGGGCAGGAACCTGGGCACACATCACAGCAGGAAGGGCCACGGAGGTGTGCAGCACCAGGATAACATTGTTGCCACAATGCTGTAGGATTTCAATAACAAATTCGATATGTTTCAGAGCTGAAAGCAAAGCACAAATGAAAAGACCAGTCAGACCTGTTTTACCGGGAGCTTGGCATCCACTGAAGAGGACAGCAACAAAGGTAAAGAGAGAAACAGAGAAAGGCGGATCTCCAGAGACTGGGAAGACTAGAGGAAATAATGAGGCCTTTGCTTTGGAGCCTGAAAATTTTATGATAAAAATATTTCCTTAAATGAGCAGATTGGAAGTAAAATACATTCACATGCAGCAGGGGCTTTCGGGAGACTCCTGCATGCCTTCAGCTGGTCACAAGCAGAAGGAGCACTGGCAGATAATTTTAGAATAAAAAGGGTAAATAAAGAGGAGTCCAGCTGCACTGTACAAAGCAGCACAGTGAGATACCCATTAGAGAGTATAAATCTTCCCCCAGACAGAAGCAAAACACGACATCACGCACGAATGTTTCAGAACTATTTCGTACTACCCCCCCAGTTAGGGTATTAAATATACATTTCTGTGTCACAGCAGAAACAGACACAAATGGGAGCGTGGCAATACTTCAGCAAGGTGTTCCAAGCTTAAAAGTCACTTACAGTAGAATGGAACCTATTCAGTATTTATTTTCCACAGGTTCAAGTCAACAGTCCTAAGCAGATGGCTGCCTTTAGCATAAAATGAGCACCTGAGGGGGGAAGGGGAAGCAAGTAACTCCAACCAGCCATCTGTTTCTTAATTTTAAAGCAAAGGGCACACAGAACTATGAGGCACTACCAACTATACCCACGCCATGCCATACCCTCCCAGTTACTGAATTGTCAGCATCAGTTAATTCCCCCATTGTTGTGATGTGATGCGCTCCCATGCAATGTCTGAGAGCCATAAATGATTGTGCCATGTGTCACCGGTAGCTTCTCCAGAGAAAGTGTTCCCCCCAGCCAAAATACTTCATTTGCAAATCACACCTGAGCAGAAGTTGATAGGAAAAGCTGGCTCCATCTGTACTTACAGTATCTCTTTGGCTTCGGCGGGACATAAGCAAGTACTTAAATGCTTCACAAACCAAACCCTTGGAGCAACATGTACCTTTCTTTCAAACAAATATGTGTATTAATCTTGCTGCAGACGGTAAATGTTTATACATTACCAGCTATTTATGAAAGCTTTTGCACTGCATAATTTACAAATGACAAAACAAAACTGTCTACTTCCAAGCCCCAGACACTTGCTTTTCCTTTTCAGATATTCATGTTTGCTTTGGTAGGGAATCACACTTGACTTTGTATATGGGTGCTCTGACCTCAAGCACCCACAGCCTACTGCAGCCTAAAAATGCTGACAGAAAGACAAAGAATGATTTGGAAACTTTATAAATATAAGATATGCAATCTGTTCACAGTAAGTGTTAAAAAGCTAGTGAAACCTAAAGGACAAGAAATTATGGCATTGACTGAGACTAATGAAAGAACAAAGAAAAGGAGAAACTTTTAAATTTCTTTTTAAGTAAATAAAATAGTAAGACTTGAAACCTCACGACTAAAAATGTGAAATCAAAATAAGATACATTTCAATTTTTTAAGAGGGAGGTCATCCCAGGTAGCCTGAAAAATACCAAGTGCTAATTTGTATCAAGGGAAGACACACGTTGTGCATGTGAAATTCATAAAAAAGTGACAGCAGAGATCAAACATGCAACAACTTGAATGACAGAGATTCCCTTGCTCAACTCTCCACAGTCCTGTTGTCATCACCTATCTGACAAGATCATAAAGGAAGACAATGGTGACCATGGGGGGCCTGGTTTTGCCTCCTGTCAAGGTAAATGTTCCTCAGAGAATACATCATAACTAAATTCATTTTTAATCTTTTAAGGGGAAAAAAATCCCCAACCCTGTCAAGAAGTAAAACAAGGAAACAAGTTAAAATTCAACTAAGTAATTTCTTGTCTTATCCAGCAAAGACCCAGCTGTCCATGGATTATTTAAGTTAACTGACAGATAGTTTTATCAAAGCCTTGTCTACAGGAAAAAGAAAAGAATAATGCAACTTTAAATGCTACTAACTGCTAGAAGGTCACAAAGATTTATGGTTTACCCTCCTGTAAATACCATTCTTTATAACTGATTCCCATGAGATTTACTGAATGCTCAATAACCTTTCTCTGGTGGATGCAAGCAAAATCATCAGCACCATCCCAAAACCCAGTTTATTCAGCAAGCCAAGAGCACTGTGCCTGCAAATCGACCTGAACAGTGTTGCTCCTTCTCTCCCTCCTTCTGCAGGTTGGTAGTAATGAAGATGCTGTTGTGGTGGAGACTTCTCACAGTCAAGGTTGAACTTTAAATGTACTTGGAAAGAATTCTCTGAGCCAAATGTCACCAAACTGGCCTTGTGGGCCCAGCACGGGAGATGAAGTGTGTACACTGGGCTCTGCAGGATTACTGCTGGAGAGACTCCTTCACCTGCAGCTAAAAGAAAAACTAAATGTTTGCACTGAACTAGGCAGTGACTTGGCAAATGGAAATGGGAGTCACATCTGCTATGACATCATTTGTGGTTTTCTTGACTTCCCTATGTTAACAGGGATCCCATTACTAGAAAAAACAGATGAGGAAAAGGGAGAATGTTTGAGTTAGGTCAGATTTCCAAGTATGTTAGCAGGAGCCTGCTTAAAGGGACCTGACAAAATTATCCCAAATCCCATGCATAGTAGATCCAATAAAAGTTGGGACAATGTACAAGACAAGTTGTCTTTTCCATCAGCCATGAGGGTTTTATATCCCTGTGTAGTCTCAGACACCACCATGACTGCCCAGTCCAGTTCCCCATAACAGGAAATTTCTGCCTCCAAAGATCCACCCCGATATCTTTATTGGCTTCCAGGAAAACAGGGCATGGTCTTTCACAACATGTGGCACAATGAAGATGTTATTTGGCACAGCACAGGGCAGTTCTCAACTTCAGCATGTTTAGCTTTGCAACAAGAATGGGTGAGCACTGTGGCCACAGTCCAGATCACCTGAAGAGCCTCTGCCTCCACAGCAGGTCCAGGTTCCAGACACTGCTGCAAGCTGTTCTCCTCCTGCTTAGAAATATATTGGAGTACCTTAGTCCCATTCACTGGGATTTCCAACTTAAAATTTACTTAAAAGTAGTGGGTTGACAGCTGGATACAGCTCTACATCTCTATAAAGTTTTATTAATGCAAGAAACATGGGATTCTCTTCTTGCCCCATGGAATCCCTCCTCATGACTTAATCTCAGCCTGCAGCAGCTGTCCCTACAGGGGAGCTGTGCAGAGAGCATGAGCCTCCTGGCAGAGGATCTCGATCCCTTTTCTTCCACTCCTCTTTTCCTGCATGAAAAGAGAAAGCATTGGTGGGGCTGACAGACAACGAGGATATCATGTGCACATCTGGTTCTTAGAGGCATTTGCAGCCAGGGTCCAGCCTTACCTCCCTGTGTGTAGAAAGGATGACTTGCACATAGTGCCAGGAGGAGCTGGGTGGTGTGTGAGTGAGCTTCAGATCTCTGACCTATCTGACTTGTACCAGGGGTTTCCTTTTGGCCCCCCTTCTTACTCTCCAGATTTATTATTTTCAATAAGCTTTTAAAAAAGGTGGAAATTGCATCTCCACCCACACTATCTAAATACTTTCACAGCATTTTCAAGCAGAAGGTTGGGAACATTCCCCCGACCCTGGACCTTACTGTCCCAGTGTTGAAGATGACTCTGACCTAGAGTTATAGCTGTTACCCACCTAATGCAAGTCTCATGCCTCACAAAGTTCCCAAGACAGATGCAAACAGATCCAAAGCTTTAAGGGGCTAAGATCTGGTATACTGGTTTCTAACCCATTGCTAACTTTGAGTAAAATTAAATCCCTACTGTAAGCAGCCATCTGTTATTTCCAGTCACCCAGCACAAAATAGAATATTTAAGAAGTGATTTATGATTCCATTTATTTTACATACCTCGAAATGAAGCATGCAAATAGCTAAATATTTTAAGCCAACCAGTGAGCAGTTCCCAAGCGTCTGAAAACATCTGCATCTCCCTCACCCACACACAAGAGATTCCAAGTTTGTAAGTAAGAAAATTAGGTTTTAAATTATTCTATTTTCAGAGAAATTATGTCTTGAATGAGATAACTTGGCCTTTGCAAAAAAAACCAGCTCTCCTGGGTGACTCTTGGAAAGACTGGAAGAACAGTTCTTCTTACGCTTACCCTCCAAAGAGCATTAAATCACACAGATAAAAAAAAAACAAGAAGGTCAAAATTGTTTGAAGTTTGGTCAAACATAAATACCATCTATGATAAGCATTGGCCCTTGGGAGGGGGATACCACCGACCTTTTGCAACACAAGAGTCAATAAACGGCATCTAATGCCAGGGGAGGTATTACAAAGGTCTCCAAGCATGAAAATATATGTGTATACACTAATCAGCCTGAACATTCACTCTCACCTGTTTATTCTTTCCACTGATCTCTCTGCCACAGGACAGGGGGAAATCCCTAGTGTTGCTAATGATCTACTTCATGCACTGAATAAGTCAATCTAGATGAGGGCAGCAAAGATTAACGGAGGCTTTGCTGTGGGAGTTCTGCTTCTGTTCAAAACAGGTATTGAAAACATTCCCAACAGTGACTTCATACAGACAAAAATTGTTCCTATCATCCTGAGAGGAGGTGACAAAAAAATAAAAAAATTCCTAGTTTGATTCACACTCATGACAAAAAAAGCCAAAAAAGTACAAAAATCTCTTTCTTTGCCAATTATGAATACTCACACTGGATCTTTTAACGAGAGAAAAATGTTTCTTCCTTTGAGAATTCTTCTCTTATTTCTGTCTTCCCAAGAAAGAATACACTGGCAGGTCAGTGGAGAACCAGAGGGTCTGTGTTCTTTGAGCTGGCAGAAAAGGTCAGAGCAGTACATAAATGCCTACCCTGATGGACTCCAGGAAGTAATAAAGAAGGCCATAAGAAGACCTATAAATAACTGGAATGTTTGCCCTTTCTTGACATAATTTCTGGAATAAGGTGTTGAAAGCACTCTCAGGACTTGATGGAAAGGAGCCCAGTGAGCAGTGCTGCTCCCCTTCTGCAGCATCTTGCACAGACACTTCAGCTGTCACAGACTCCCAAAATCTGGGGTTTAGCCTTCTGATCATGTAGCTGGAATTCCTGGGTCCTGTGTTTCCAGTTGGCCCTAGAGGTCATCATGCTCCTCAGCACAACCCCACATCCAAGCTTTGGGAAGCCCTGTGTCCTTGTGGTTTTGGCCAGATTTTACATCCTCCAAACAGTTGTTACATCCTCTTGCTGCATCCCAGGAGGGAGTTACGAGACACGCATCATGGGTGAAGCTTTTTAAAAACTACAGTATGGAGCATCAGACTCTCCTGCCTCTGTTGGCTGTAATTTCCTAGGTTTTTTAATTCCTGAAGATGCGAGCAATGCCAGTGCAGCCTGTTGCTTGAGGGGCTTTGTTAGCTTCAAAGGTGGGACTTCACCTAGAGAGCACCATCCGAATTCCTCAATGCAGCAGCACTTCCTCCAAGTGCTGTAACCACGTACACAGCCCTGTGTGTTGTAACCTGGTAGGTAAGAAACAAATCCCCCACAGCAAAGCTGCTAGGGGTCTCCAGGCTTCACTCCTTCCTTGTGATCTGTGCTGCATCCTGGTGCCCCAGCAGAGATGTTCTCTTGCAGAGGAGTCACAGTATGCCCTGAGGTTACTTGATCCCAACTCAAGAGCACCAACAGTGAAACAGAGCATGACCTGATGTGCTTTGTTATCCCCAGTATCACATCTGCAGGTGACATAATCTGAGAGGAGAATGCTCAGCCTAGCTCTGCTGTGTACCCTGAGATGATCAACAGAAATTGAAGAAAAAATTATTGATTCCATGTTCAAAAAAAAAAAAAAAAAAGGAAATACAATAATAAAAGGACTTTTGTTAGGAAGCAGACAGAGATAGAGAAGTGAGCACAAGGAGAGAGCACAACTTGTTTTCTTCCTTTTGTTGAAGCTTTCCTGAGCTCCAGAGAAATGAGAGGAGCCACTTTGCATTCTACCATGGTCAGGACTTCATAAAGCTAAATTATATCACTCAGCTACACTGGTTCTTACTAAAGAAAGATGATAAACAAATAACATCCTGAGAGAGCTCAAGAATAGAGAGGCTGGTGCTATTGTACAGAAAGATGGAAAGAAAACATGAGAGAGGCAACAAGGAGAGAAGCCACTATTCTGTGAGAAGCCCGTGAATGCCTAAAATAAAATAGCATTTGAACAGTTTGTCCAGTGCCAACACACTAAGTTTCAGAGGGTCAGTTCTGATCTTCATGAAATGCAGCAAATTGTAGCCATTTGTATAGATCAAGACAGGCTTTAAGAAGGCTAATTGATACCCTCATCTTTATGTCAACAACAGATAAAGTCTAGATGTTTATGGACTGTGTTTGGCTTGCATCACTCCACGGATGCTACCACTTAGAAAGGAGGACAATACAGCAGAAGACTGTGTTTCAGTCTGAATCAAGCCTGTCACTGTTAAATAGGAAATCTGGGTCTGGGGTGGATTCTCAGGATAGCCATCTGGAGCACACATCTGGAAAGAAGTTAACCAGTGGCTGCATGCCACTATAATCACTCCTCTCTCAAGTACTGCAAATGGAGCATCAAAGCAGAAAGCAGGTGGTTCTTCCAGGAGGTAAATGAACCACAAAGAAGGGTCAGAAAGTGTGACATGCATTTGATGAGGGTTTTCTTTCATGCTCATAAAAATTGTCAGAACAAATTATCCACTGGATGTTATACCAGGTTATTACATGACCAACATCTCCACGCTTGCTGCTTTGCAGAGTCTGGAAGTTCAGTGAAAAGTTTCCTCAAACAGGCATTGATCTAGATGTATAAACCAGGTTTTAGTTTCTCACATGATTGGAGATCTACCATACTCCAATACTGAGAGACTTCTTCTCATGCCATGGACACTGTTGCTAATTTGGGAACATAAAATTCAGGAACCTGTGAAATTTCTCAAGGATTTGAAAAGCTTTCCCATTCTGCACCAGGGTAATCTTAAAATACCCAGTATAAAGGGAGAACACCTGCATGTGAAGAAGAAACACTGTTTTGCTTTCTTGGCAGGCTCACAATGACTCCCTATTTACAGATTGACAACGAGTTTTGTCTGGCCAGGGCCAGACTGATTCCTGCTCCCAACAAGGCTGCTGAAAAACTGCTGCTGTTTTTCTGCTATATCTTTCACTTTTAGCCCAGTACCAACTACCTAGGTGTTTCTAAGAGGCTCTTTCACATTATGTGCTGTGCAAGTCAATGCTTTTATTAAAGGAGTACACACTGTCCAGCAAATAAAATCGGAAGAGAAAGGAGAGGAGAGCATGGCAGCTCAAATCCCCCACTTGCAGCAAGATCTGCACTATTATAACAAGGCATTTGGATTTATTTATCTCAGACTGAGTCACTTGCACTAACCTAAGTTAAGCATAATATAGTGACTGAGTATTAAGGTCTTTGAGTTTTCTTTTTATTTTCTCCCATTTCTTTAAATCCACTTAAAAAAAAAAAAAGAGTTTATCTTCTGAAATTGCTTAAGAATTGAAATGTAAAGGGGATTAAGAGACACAGATCTCCTGCCTGCACTGACTCACCAAGCCCACACAAACACAACTAATGACTAAAGCAGGCGCTCCCAGACACGCTCCCTGAGAGGCAGAAGCCAGCAGAGGTAGGAAACAGCTCCTGCTGCAGTACCTCCACTGTCTTTAAACTGGAACTCTTCTGTTCAAGCTCTTCTTTTTTTCTTCCTTTCTTTCTCTCCCCCTCTCAGCAGATAAGAGCAATAGAAACAGCCACAGTTACCGGGTGCAGATCACCCAGCCTTTAAACTGCCTGGTCCACTCAGACAGTCATGCTATTTGATGCCCAGTTGTATGATTCTATAAGCCTTGCACCCCAGAAATTGTATACCTAGATCTCTCAAGTCGTGTCCTTTTGGACATAGCCATCTTTTAGCTCCAGTAAGACACAGAAATTCCAGTTATGTCACTGCACAGTCGGGTCAACTGAACATTCAAATCACAGCCAACATTCCTCGGTCACATCTGAGTAAATGTACACGGGTTTTACCTGCCACTTGTTCTTGTATTTTCACATTTTTTCCTGAAGAGAACACAGAATTATTAAACTCATATCTCATTTGGGTTACCCATGCCTGTTACAAAAAACCACCCACTTCAGGAAGCTGTATAAACAGGAGGTGAGTTTGAGAGAAACTCTGGCCTTGCAATGTTTACACGAGGTCCTACAGAGAAGCAAATTCAGCTCTGACTTGTGAGAGCTAAACTCATCTCTCCAGAGCCCTTTCCTCCTAGCCAGTAAAACAACTTCTCTTTTCCTGAAATTCTCCTTTCAAAATCAGTTCCCTAAGGCATCTGCTACCACACATAAACCATCCTGACAAATGCCATCAATTTAATTCATATTAATGGTAATGAAAGTTAAATAATAGATGTTGCCCACAGTGTTTGCATGTCTCTAAGTTCTGCCACATCTCTAGGGGAAAAAAAATATCCAAAACAGAAACCTCTGAATTTCTTATGCAGAAAAGATGGACAATTAGCT
The DNA here is from genome assembly GCF_001604755.1 of Lepidothrix coronata. Taxonomy (NCBI): domain Eukaryota; kingdom Metazoa; phylum Chordata; class Aves; order Passeriformes; family Pipridae; genus Lepidothrix; species Lepidothrix coronata. The sequence continues at coordinate 1,097,385 of NW_016690420.1, read as the reverse complement.
CTTTAAGGCAAAAACCTCTCTTCATTAACCAGAGATCGAGTCATGTGTTGACATTTATCTAGTGCAATTCTCTGGAGCAGAATGATGAAGGTACCAGAACACAGGCTGCTCGTGCCCAACCACATTCCTGCGAGGCCCAGCAGACTCACAGTGTGATGGGTGGATCTGCCAGCAGCTCCTGGGGGCTGGACCATGGACAGGAGCCTCCCCTGCCTTGCCAAGGAACAGGCCAGACCATGACACCGCTGTGCTTTATGATAGCACCTGCCGTGTGCTACACGACAGGCCAGAGAGAGTCAGGACAAAGCATTCCCTGCCCTGCACAGAGCAGATGGCAGGACTGGCACTTACACAGCCAGGATCCAGCCAAGGCAGCCCCGAGCATTGCACTGTGCATCCGCGGTGCTGAGGTGCTCTGAGAGGGACTGAAGGCAGCACAGCAGCACCAAAACCAACACCACGGGCCAGCAAGAACCTTAAAACCTGGTGGCACAGCCAAGAAAACAAGTCATATCTGGAACTGAGTGGTGGATTGAGAGAGAAGGGGACCACCCTTGGGAGAGACAGGCTAACTTGCAGCAGGCAAAGTCACACCTCCTGGCTTGTCAACACTGGCTGGAAAGCACCTGTTGCCCTGGGAGCTGACAAAGTTTATCTCCTTTTTCAGAGGCAAAGAAGCTACTTGTGGAAGGTAGGAAGAAAAGTAAGCCTTCCAGTGCTGCAGCTCCCCCTCCTTTTCTTCGTTCCCAGATTTCAGGCTTTTGCAGCTGGTACCTGGACAGGCAGAGTATTAAGATCACAGAGCTGCACAACGTCTTTTCCACTTTCCAGAGAGTGGTTGTTGAGCGAAGAGCCAACGTCAATTCATCACTTCGGAGCTGCTCCAATCTTCCCCTTCCCGCTGCCAGCCGGGGCTGAGCGCTCTGGGTAAAATGCCAGCAGTCGAAAGGTTAATAGCAATGGGACTGCAATTCAAGCTTGCCGAGATAAATGAAGGTAGAGCACAAGGAAAAGAGGGGGGGAGGATCCTTGTTGTGGTTTCACGGCAAGTCTTTTTCTTCTATCATCATCATCATCTGCAAAGCACGCTCATCGAATTCCCTCTCCCGCAGGCCCGTCGGACAGGAGACAAAATGTCCCCGAAACTCACCCAGGCAAAGCAGCCTGGAGAAAAGCAGCACCCTGTCTGGGGCTGTAACACATCAGCAGCACCAAATACATCCTTAGAAGGGTCTCATGGCACTGAAATGGCTTTGATGGAAAAGTTTAACAACTCATTGCACGTCACAGACCATGTACCTTACCTTGGTCTTGGATGAGGGGAAACACCACTGTGGACTCAATACAGAAATAAATTACTCGCCTGCAGAGCTGCAGAGGCACAGCTTGTTGCTGCAGAGTACGGAGGGCTCAGGCTGCATCCAGTTGCTCCAAAATCCCCAAACCTGTAGCTTCCTAACACAGATATGAGTTACTCTAAGTAACCTCAAAGCTGCAAGCACGAGGAGATGCTGCAGAACTTGCTCGTAACAGCTAATTGGGGACATTTTAATACAAACTCAATGGGCAGTTCAAAACTCACCAAAATAAAGAAAATCCCGAATCTCACTCTAGTTGCTGATGTTCAAGGGGGTATTTTTCACTCCTGTTTTCATTTAATCATTTCACAGCTCATGTCCACATTTATCTTAAACAAAACATTTTTTATTTTGATAAACTCCTGTGCCCGAGCTGAGCAGTCAAAACTGGCAATGAGGAATAAAAGAGAAATGGGAGAAAAATGCAATGCCAAAAAGAACAAGAAAGATGGTCTTTGAATGCAATACTTGTATAATTCAGAAAGCTGTTAACACATGTATTTTTCTGAACAAAGTATTTTATTGAATTATGATCAGTTATATTTCATTTATTAAAGAATAAATCTAGAAAAAATGTATTTAGACCCTCATCACTCAAGATTGTGTTATTTGAGTTGCAATTCAACAAAATATTTAAAAGAATAATATTACCCACATGGTTAATTCTATTAATTTCAGGTCAAAATATTTTCTTTTTTTGTCAGATGCTTTTGGCTTTGCTTCTATTAGTTTCTCGGTTTTGCATGGAGAGGCAAATATGGCCTCAGCCATGCAAAGAAATAGTACCAGCAGATCTGACTCTCCATGTACTTAAAATTAAGGATACAGTTCCTAGAAACTGCTGGAAAACTTTTTTTTTAAAACAAATATGTGAAACTTAATTTTTTTTATTTGTAAGTAATGATAAATTACAACACTAAATGCATTATTTATGGTATCCTAGGTATAAGAAATCAGCTTTGTTGCTTCACCGATTTCAAAACCAGTCCTGTACTCTATATCCTGTAAAAAACATTTATTCCCACAGTCCTCGCAAAGGATTTATATATCAAGTTTTATTTTTTCTGCAATGAAATTTATTTTTAAAGCATATTTCTCATCTATAACAGGAAAGTCAAGGCAACACCAAAATGGCACTTGGGAATATAAGAAGTTTTTGAGACAAGAGATTTAAATTAAACAAAACAAATTAACAAAAAGGAGTGTGTATACAAAGAGTTCTGCACACTCAGTCACATATTATTGCATGCCAGAAGCCAACCAGAAATGTTCTTTTCTTCCATTCTTCCTGTTGTTTCTTTTCAAAAAATTTTCATTTACTACCCCATGAGCATCAGTTTCCATTATTTATAACATCAACTTGCAACCACAAATGAGGGCACATAATTCATTTATATTTCACACCATTAAGAGGAGTATTATAACTGCAAACAGTAAATAGGAAATATAATAGCATTCAGCATCTTCATGCCCTGTGAAGTAACAGGTATTAAAACTTGGTGAAAGTCTAAGTAAATGAGAAACTTTTCTTTCTGTGTTACGGTGGATTTGAAGCGTGAGGAAAACATGAGTCACACAAACCAAAAAGAATTGGAAAAGGATACATGCACTGAGCACATCAATTCTATTTAAATATTCCCCAACAAGCTAATTTTTAAAAAAATTGACATAAATTTGGTGTTTCACAAGAGAAAATTAAGTGCCTGAACTCCAGCCTAAGCTATGCAGGGCGAATCCCCCCTACAAAGGCAAAAACCCTTCAAGAAATAACCATCTCTACTTGAAGTCAGAGAGGTGTGGGAGCTCAGCATTGGGCTGGATCAGGGCCATGTTTGCTATAGTGAGTGGCTGCAAAATTTGGTTTATAAGTATCTCCACTCTGTGTAAAAGTTTTAGAGAATGCTGGCCCCAAATCCTGCAGGCAGCTCCCACAAATACTGATAGACTCCCATTTACACAAGTATAACAATAACAAGTATCAGCCTTGTATCTTGGATTAGGCAAAATCTGATAGTCCAAGAGCTAAGGAGACCCATCCAGATAAAAAACCATTTAATTCCATCTATTTCAAATCTCTGTCTGCTTCTAGAGGGGTCAGCAGCTATAACTTTGCAGCTGAGAAGGAAGAGAAAACATTAGTTCTCTGTCATGTTTCATTACCCAAAACGGGAGAACACACACCAGAGTTCACATCAGGAAACCCCAAACCAGCCAAATCCACCAGATTCAGTGATGTGTAGATACCACAGCAACATCTGCCCAGCCCAGAGGGAACTGGCTTTTCAAAGGCTTAGAAGGCAACAAAACATTTAGTCATCACTGAATGCTTTGGAAGACCTCTGGGGAAATGGAGAAGCAGCCTGTGAAAAGACAACAGTCTTCAGGAAGTCCCAAAGAACTGAAGTAATTTGACTATGGCTCCCATGTATGTATTTATGCACAGAGCAACGGCGACACAAAAAAAATATCAGGAGGTACCAAGAGGACAATAAAGACACATGAGAAATTACTACAGAAAGTCACCCCATCTAGCTTGGCACAGATGGTTTTGCTGAGATTAAAAACTGTCAGATCACAAACCAAGTTTTATTATAAATAGTAAACTGAAAGGAGGAGGCATATCCTGGGCTCTGTAGAAATCAGCTGTTTCTGGTTTTCACCAGACAGTCACAGCACCAAAAGCATCACCAAGGCACAGTTTTACAATGATGCCAAAAATCCAGCAAACCTCCTAGGATTTGGGTGCCTAATTCCAAGCTGTCACTTCAAAGGGCTCAGTCTAAGCTTGGATGCATTGCAGGCATCAAGGAGAAGAGCCACGAGACAACCTTGGCAGCAAATAAACTAACGAGTACATCAGGACATGCAGCAGAGACAGCAGTGAGGGTGCAGAAGAGGAGAGCAGAATGGCCTCTGCTCCATCAGAGACACCACAGGCCACAGCTGGGACAAAAAAGTCAGCCCTGGAAAGGGACAGGGCTCCCGCCCTTCAGAAACACTTCCCTTCAATAGCATATGGGGAAAGAAAAGAAATGCTGATGGAGAACATGGCAGCACATTCACAAACAAGTGTGACTCACTCAATGAACAGAGTCACACTTTAAAGCCTGGCTTTAGCTTTTGGGGCTGAACACTTAAATTCTTCATGCCTCAATTTACCCATTGTGTAACCCATCAGCGCTGTAGCAGAGATGGGCAGAGTCCTTGGCAGTCCTACTTCCAAGCTGAGTCCCACCACAAGGCTCTTCTGATCTCAAAGTAGGTTTCCTGCCTAGTTGCTAGAAACCAAGCAAAGGAAATAGTCACAGTAGTGCTATAGCTCTGAAGACCTCTGTGCCAAGGAAGAAAAGCTCACTTATTTCAGAGCCATTTGTATGCAGATGCTTTTTCTGATTTGCCTTTGAAGCGTGGATCCTGAATCCAGCACTCCTATTTGCAGGGGAAGCATGAAGGGAGAGGAAATGCAGGGAGAGGGAATGCAGCTGACCACAGCGATACCACAATTATACTGCAAGAAGAGATCAGAGGAAATGCATCTACACTGCAGTGTTAACACAGCAATTACTCCTGAAATCCAAGTCCTGACAAAAACACTGGTTTCTTTAAGCAATTGTTGAAGGAGTCAAAATCCATCGCACTTCATATTTCTCTTTTTGTACTTATTTTCCAATGCATTAAAGGAGGACGTTACACTTCGTTTCAAGCATCCTTGATCTTTACTTCACTGTTTGTCTCATTCATTCTAAAAGCCATTTCTCTTTTCCCCAAGACAGTCACAGTGCCTGGGAGAAAGCAACAAAAAGCAGGAAAGGACTAAAGGCTTTACACTGATTTTCAGGGTACACTCCTGAAAGTGTACACAAGCTGCAGTTGTGATATACAAGACAGTTTATTCTCAAGATGGGAAGCTCACAGTTCTGTGGTTAAGACCGAAGCAGTTTAGATTCCTGTAAAGCTTACAGCCTAAGCCTGTGGCAGAGAAAGAGAGTCTTGTGGGCTACCTGCTTCAGAAACACAAAGTATTGAAAACCCATAGAGCACTGGAAACCTTGTTATCAGTTAAACCTTGTTACTTTTTCCTAAAGGTGTAGAATGAACCATGCCAAGAGTTTGGGAAGAGGTCAGGAAATCAGGACTTTAAAGTCATGGTGTTTTGCATGTATTTTTGTCACAGAAAAGAAATACATGCAATATGCTCTTTTTGTTGCTTGGTGTTTGAATTTTAAGGACCACATGGCAATGCTTTGCTCTTGAAATGCCTTTTTTTTCCCCTTTGCAGAGATACAGTCTTGCATAATCACAGGACTCAAATACTCCAAGACATTTGGTAAAATCACGAGTGCTAGTAACCCTGATTACAGGTCACTTCAACCTGCCTCCCTGATTTTTTTGCCTTTCATCCATTAGATGTCAAGTATATTCAGGTATATCACACGCTACAACAGCTGCTAAATCAATCCAGTTGCCTATTTTCTAAGCGACCACACTAAATCCCCCTGATGAGGAAGAAGCACTTCGAGCAGCACTGAAATTTCCTGCTGTCTTCAACCTTGCCTCTGCCCAGCCATGACTGTAGGATGTCTTTGCACAGAGCAGCTCACGGGGATGGAAAGGATTGCAAAAATGGCACAAGCTCCATGCTTCTGTACTCTCCTAATCCTATCCTGGGTGCCCAGGACCTGTTCTTTTGGGATGACTAGTGAAGTCTGAAGGCTGCTGTCTTATTTGTGCTGCAACATCCCAAAGCTGCTGCCAGGGATTAGCCTTGTATTAGCTGTGCTGGTTGGTTATATTTTTTTTTTCCTTTCACCATACCTATTTTTTCCCTGTTTCATATGTAGGAGGGAAAAATATCACTCACAAAAGTTGACACTTAACTCTGACACCCGAGAGACACTTGGGAGTGACTTACCACCATCATTTGGGCCAAATTGCATCTGCAATGCAGGTAACAACAGCTGTACCATCTGGCCCATAGCACACACAGTAGCATATAAACATTGATATAATCAAAAATAATTATAAGCTGAAGCTTTCAAAGCCAACTAGCATTGCCTGGAAATGCTCTATAGAAATGAATTCTTGAGTTCCTCTCTGCAACACAGGTTTTCTGAGTCATGAATCTTAGCACTGGAGGCTAAAGAGGACTTGTACAAGGGAGGGGTGTTTTCAAGGGATGTCTGCATGAAAACGCCCTCAGAGCAGAGCATTGACTTCCCAACAAGCCTGGGAAACAGTGCTCCCAGCTGCCTCCAAGATTACCTGGCAGATTATCATGTTTGCCTCCCAAGTCTTTCATGCTCCACTCATCTCTACTTGTTAACAAAACAACTTTGGATTCACCTCTGCTTCTCATGGATATGGGAAAGGGTTGGCTGCAAAACCATTACCAGGCAAAAAATGACCACAATTTATACTGAGACAAGGAGCACAGATCTGCCTCATTGTCAGTTTTTCTATTTGGTGTAACTGGCAGCTGGAGCAGAAGTCATACAAAGAAGACCAAATCACGGATAGTTTTCTAGTGATTTACTGGAAAACCCACAAGCCAAATTCATCCATGTAGAAAATAAAAAAAAAAAAAAGCCCCTATTGACTCAACTATTTTGGCAGACTGACACAAAGCACTGAGCTTTCTCTTTAGTAGTGTGCAAAAGTGCTGTTAGGAGATGCTAACCACTGCATGAGTCTCCTTCCTTTCCTAGTCCAGAATACACTGCACACAGCCTAGCAGGACAGAGAAGCCATCAACTTGAGCTAAAAGCCTGTTTCTAAGATGTACCTGACATTTTTTTGTCTTTAAAACTTTAAGCAAGGTTTTATTTTTGGTATTATCAGCAGGCATCAGGAACAGAGGCAGGATGAGCAGAGGAAGGAATAAATGAATTGAAATCTTGCAGAGTCCCAGAGAATATATCTAACCCTGGGTTCAAATGTAAGAAATATCTAGAGGGTCAAATTTGTTATTGCCTCATACCCAGTAGAGTAAGAGACGTAAACACACGTCCCAGTGCCAAGTGGATGTGAAATGCTGCCAAATCAGTTGCAAAAGAACATTTTGAGCCTGCTGGCTTTGGTGTGAATGATAAACCAAGGTGCAAAACAGCATAAAAAAATCAGACTCTGGGAGCCTTTTTTAGATGCACAAAGAATTCACCAGAAGGGAAAAGATTTAAAACTTTAAGCATAGAACTCCTGGGAATGTAGTTGTTTAGTCTATAGAAGAACAGAGCTGTCAGAAGTTAATATGTTTTCAATTTGTGAAATCCAAGCTATTGGAGCAATCCTCACCGGATACCTTTTATTTACTTCTTCCTTGGCAAAGTCCAATTACTGAGATGCTCCAAGAGTGATGCTCCTGGCCATCCTAGCTGACAGCCTGCTCTGCTGGTGAAAGCAGCAGCTTTGGGGGCTTTTGGGGATAGATCCATTTTACCCTTCTATGTTTGTCCAAAGAAAAGAAAAACACTAAATACCCTGGGAGAAATCATTTTTAGTAAGCTTTCTACATAGACAAACTGCAACAAAGTTATTATTTAGAAACATTTCCTTAACAATATGCCCACAAACAACATTGAGATTGCTAATGTGCCCCAGGATGGCTCATGGTCCCAGGTTTTCCAGGAGATTCCTGCCCTTTCAGTTTCTCCTCTCTCTCTCTGTGCTTATACAGAAAAAAAATGACTGACACGGAAAGGGACTCACATCGCTTAGAGCTGCCCAGAGCATTAGTGGTTTGGCAAAGAGAAGCACAGTGCCTCCTTGACCCCTGTGGCAATAGTCAGGCTATTTCGGCATTAACAGCCTCATTTTGTAATTTGAGTTGTTCAGAAAAATGACTCAAAAAAAAAAATTCTCTGCCTTCCCAGCCCACTGAGCTGACTCCCTTTCCTCTCAAGCACCTTGTTTTGTTCACAGCTCATCCTGCCAAAACAGAATCGAGTCTCGGAGGTGCACATAATTCTCAACTGCTGAGCAGAAACTTCTCCTACCACAGCTCCTGTGATCTCAGTGAGGTCATGTCAGCCCTGTGCCTGCAAACTCTTCAGCAAGGGGATTGCTGGCACAGAGCATTTGCACTTGTCCCAGTGTGACCTGGGGCACATCTACAAGCTCTCCCTGACCTGAGGTTTCTGCTGAGGAGATGCACAGGGGTCAGGCTGAGTGCATTAGTCAGCTGGGGGAAATTGGGCAGACCCTGTCCTACTAAAATGGGGAACAGAAAGAAAAGGGAGAAGTCCTTGGTGAGACTGAAATGGGCTGCCAAGCTCCAGCATTGATCTGGGACTGCAGGGACTAATCTGACTCCCCCTGCAGCCCTGAGCCTTACCCCACCTTGCAGACAGCTCTTCAAAGACAACTTTATGCAAGAAACCCTGTCAGTTCCTCAGCTCCTCAAACTGAAGTGCCTGTGCAGGTATCAGCAGAACAGTAGGATGGGGAGAGCTGGCTGAGTGTCACTTTTTCCTTGTCTCTTGGCAGACCTGGAGATCTGCTCTGCAGGGGAGGTTCATTGCCTCAAGCACGTGTGAAGGGATCCCAACTGCACAAGAAAAAGCAATCCCAAGCCACAGCAGATGCTAAAGACATCTCCCCTTCACTTGAGAAGGAGAAAGGCTAATGCTGAGAAACTTGTGGTTTAAAGTGTCTGTTGACCACTATCCAAAGATAATCTGGCCCAAAGATCAATCAGGTAAAATGTTCCTCCTCTCCCTGACAAGAAGTACAAACGAAGGGGAGCATTTGGTCTTCAGCTCATCATCTACCTGCCCTGAATCCCCTTCTTTAGAGATAACCATCTTTATCTCTTCCCTCCAGTCAAAGCTATATTAAAAACACACACACACAACATCTGGCACCTTTTTGGAGCACTTACACTTCAGAAGGGTGCTTTTTGAGAAATCACAACATTGGCTTTATTCCCAGCTATCACTCTTTTATCCTCTTTTTACTTTTAATAGCCCTGTCATATACACAGGATTTTTTGATCTCTAGATGCAAGAAGAGCTGCATGCTAACGGGGACCAGCCAGGAACAAGGGTGAGGAAAAAAAAAAAAAAATCTCCTGGAATGAAAGAGAGCCATGATGAACTCCAGTATACCACAGAGGTTTAAAACTGAACTGTTGTTGAACCCAAATATTTGATTTTTCCAGAAACAGTATGGCATATCAAAGACTACTCCTCAAAGCCCAATTCACTCAGCACATCAACCATTTCTGTGGCAGCAGCTTGCTCAGAAATGTCCTCCCCACACAGCTCTCCACAATCTTCGATCTGGACACAGGCAAGACCTGGTCAATGCTTCTCACCCTGAGTATCTGCCACCATCACCCCTGCTCTCCAGATCTCACTGCTGCTTTTCCCCCACTGCTGTTGTGTCCCTTTCTCAGCTGTGTAGTGATAAGAATCCTGATGAGGGGAGCACAGGAAATGCAACCCTGTGGCCCCAGTCCTGTCCCCTTTTCTACCTGCACACATGCAGCTCACTTCTATTGAACTCCCCAAGGAGATACAGGGTATTACTTAATAACTCCTACTTACCTATTTGATTAAAACATACATGAGATTTCAGATGCTATTTGATGCAAGTGAAATTTGAATCGGAAGAGGCAAACGTTTACGCTGAAATTTCTCTTTTGAGGACTACCTCCTGCTGCCTGAGGACAGAGAGGATAGCATGGGACCTATAAACGTATGGGAAATGAGTCAATATGACTGACATGGTGAATACAAAACACATCTTGCAGCTGATGAGACTTTATTTCAAGGCACTATTTGAAGCCAGGTTTTGCTGTGGTGGCATTCAGGAGCAGTAGTTTATTTTGGGGATCGTCCCACTGCCATAACAGACATAAACTAAGGATTGAACCACAGATTGCATCTTCAAATCTAAAATATATCTACATATTTAAACATACATCTTTTAAATGTAGAGCAGAGTAAAAGTCCTGAAATCCTTTACTAGAGTTTGCAATAAGCTCATCCTGAGCATCAGCAATTCAAACCTCATCAAGCTGAAATGCCAGTGTGATTGCAACGGCTCCAGGGCAGTCACTCCCCGAATAGGGGTGGGGGACTAGAGATGACACAGCATCATACTGTTCCCAACTCCCACTTGTCCTTGCCATTAAAGGTAGTTAGTGCTATTTCTGTTGGAACTGCATTTTAAAAACCTAAATTGATGGCTGTCTTGCGCTAGCAACTGTACAGGAATTATCAGTTTGGTTATTATTTGCTAACTGGAAGCTGGTGGGACTGTCAACCACTGACTAGAGATGGACCAGTGCTGCCAAAGTTCATTCCAGCACCAGGCACAAGCCACATCCAAAACCTTCAACCTGCATTTCATATACATGCAGCAATCCACCTACTTAAGAAAAAAAATTATGGGTTTTATCAAACCCATAATTCTTCTAATACTGTTTAGTGAAAGGAAGACAGTGATGTATTTCCAAAAAAAAAAAAAATTAATATTTAAAATTTTGGATATTTTTTGTTGCACAGGTGGATGGGAGAGCCATTAACAATTCTGCATACACCTTATTATAAAGGCTACCCACATCCCAGCTCAGACAGAGCATAGTCTGATAAAAAGGCTTAATACATAAATGCTTGTTTGTGTTTGGAAAGTTCCTGGAGTTTAGCCAAACATTCAGTGTGCTGAGGAAATACAGAGAGACAAGGGCCTGCTTTTAGAGCAATGCTTGTCTGCAGCTCTGTATTATCCTGAGTGACATTTAGTCCAAATACAGTAATAACACACATCCTTGCCTGCTGCTGAAAGCAAAAGCCAGATTTTAATACCCGATGGAAACACTCTTGCTTTTGGGAGCATCCAGAACTGGAAAAAAACAAAACAAAACAAAACAAAAAAACAAACCAACATTCTACTTATAAAAATATTGATTTCTTCACATACAAATAAGCCAGTTTCCAACAACAAAAGCTTCTCAGATGGTGGGTGTAACCTCCAAGCTGCTGCCATGACAGTCTTTTAGTAACACCTATAACCTATCTAGAGAAGCATTGCCAGAGATTGCAAGGAGCTTATTGCTCCAAATGAAAACCAGGGAGCCTGAAAGCACAAAACACTGACTTTTACCCCAGGTCACCCAGCAGGTCAGGACCAGGAAGACCAGGGTTACAGCCAGGCCACCTTCTACGAGACCTCTCTCATCCTGATCCAGGGAGAAACCACAGGCACGTGGTTTGCATGTGTTTGGCTTTTACTGAAGTCACTGAGATGCCAACACAGGAGCAAGGCTTGACCGACCTGCTGAGCTAAGTTCGCTTGCACATCTAAATGATGTACCAGGCAATCTCACTGAAATATGGCACCTATTTTTCATCCTGCTTCCTTTGCTCCTCTGGTCAAAGGATGCTAAGTTTAGGGAGAGGTCAAGAGATAAGCCAGCAAGAGGCAAGTCTCAGGAGAAACCCAGAGTTGGAATTATTTATTAGTCAGAGCGCTGCCATCAACAACCCCCCCAAAAAATTATTTTCTCCCTAGGATGATGGGCAGGTGTTTCTGGCAAGTGACAGCAAACTCACTGCTTCCAGTGGTAACAGAGTTACGCTAAAACCACGCTTATGCCTGCCTGAATAGTTGTATGGATAGGTCCTTTTGGTATCATGGGTGAGTTCTACATTCATTGCTAGAGTGCTCCCTTTGAGGGCTGGAGCATTGCTTGATGAACCTGAGCCCAAGGAGCAGCTCCAAGCTGGCCTCTCCCATTTAACAGGTCTGAATTCCCTAAAGGACTCTCTCTAGAGAACAGTAGGAGAGTGATGGAGGGGGGATTAACATGTCTGCAAAATCCAGAGTGGAAAGGTAATGAGAGGGCACCCATTCCCAACTTAATAAATGGGAGTGAGGGGTGGAATTTGATGAAATGATCAGGCAGCCTGTCTAACACAAATTAAATAAAGTGCTTTTTTACACAGTTAATTTATGGAACTTCTTGACACAAGTTATTGCAGAAGACAAAGGGTTTTAAAAGGATTTAATAAAGGACTAGACAAAGTCATGAAGACTTAGTACCTAAAGGTATGGCTTGAAAGCCTCTAAGCCAGTGATTGCCAAAAACTGGAAAGGTTTGTCTGAGTTCAGTGTCTCTTTATTTCTCATGCCTTTTTCTACACATCTGCCACCAGACAGGCTTTGGCTGACCAGGTGACAGCTTATTCCATGTCATCCTTAGCAGTGAGCAGGGGGAGAGGACACTATGGAATAAGCCACTGCAAAGCCAGAGTGCAGGAGTTGGCCCTTCAAGCACAGCATTGCTCTCCAGACACCAGGACCATCGACATCTTTTCTCCTCAGTCACTACTGAGGAGCTTTCTTTGCTTTCCAAAGAGAGGGGCTTTAATTTTGCCTGCCCATGGAGTCACTTTCTCACATGTACCTGCCCAAAGGCCAGTCCCAGCATGGCTTGCAACATGATCAGCAGACAAGTCAGAGCTGTCCTCCAGTGGTTTTCATACCACTGCTCAGATTATCCTTATTAAATGAAAGCAGATATTTTAAGGTCTTTTTCTCTTCTCATTAAAGTCTCTGTCACAGGAATTACTTGTTGCCACAGGTTTAATCTTCTGCAGAGTCCAGTTTCCACGTGTTTGCATTCATGAGATGAGGGACAGAACATGAGGAGGAAATTGGACCAAATTAACCTGCTCCCGTGACAATCCACAATAATAACAAAAGTGGAAAATGGCAGAGAATTAAACTGTTCTTGACAAAAACTGTAATGACCTCCAAGAATGCCTCTAAAGTAACTGTCCAAGTAATAGTTTCCAAGTGTAATTTCAAAGCTATGCTATGCAAACTCCCCTTGCAGAATTTCAAGCTACTGGTTAACAAGCCCGAAAAAAAAATGAATGAAGGGAGGAGGTAATCAATACTAAAATTAACAACGTGGTCATCCAAAACAGGGTGATTGGGTTAAATAAGTACAGGTAGATTGGATCATGGAAAACTCAAAAGTAAAGAGAAGAGTTTAAATCTGATTTGGTTTTAGCATTGGGAAAGAAAACACTTTAAAAGAAGTTGTACAACAGGGTACCCTGCTCCATTTCAAACTCTAAGTAGCTGAGTGGAAAAAACCCCACCAAAACAAAAAAACAACAAGGAAAGCAAACTGATTTTAGATAGCATAGTCTTAATTAGTCAATCCCCGAATAGAGAGATAGCATCAATCAAAGTCAGGGCAGAATTGGATCGAAAGGCCATCTGAGATTGAGCCAATCTGCTGAATTAAAAGGATGTCCAAACCAAAACCATTTCCACTGAGTGAAGACCAGAGGCTGTATGCTGCATTTTCCCTCTTAAAGCTGGCTGAGGTAGCCAGAGCTATGTTTTCCAGGGATTAACAAAGGAGAGAGAAAGAAAAACCTTGTTATTCTCCTTGTAACAATGGCTGTGGCACTATCTAAATGCTCCTGTTCAGAATCAATATTTCTGAAAATAGTGTCAGTTGCCATCATGTCAAAGAAGAAATTCAAGAGTTTGTCCCTGAATCATAAAAAGAGACTGAAACATCATCTCTGGGATAATGCTGTGTTCTGACACACCAGCCACAGGCCATATCTAGGTGCCATAAAGGGAACCTGACCATATCAATGCTCAACTGATGATGGTTCAGGGACAGTAGAAACGTAACTTACTCCTTCAGATAAAACCCAGTAGTGATACAGCACTGTCATAATACACCTCCTTAATCTAGTCAAACTCTACAAGAAGAAAGAAAGTAATCCTTAGAGGATTTTCACTAAGTATAAACAATAATATATTACCTAAGGGCTTAATACTGCTATACTGACAAAAACCCTCTAAAGTGCAGTGCAGCTGAGACTCCCAAATTCCAGTTCAGTACAGTGAGCATTTCATTTGGGATTCATCTGTCCAACTTCAAATACCTGCAACATTAATATTTACATATGAAAATTCATTTAGTCTCCATACATGAGGAGTTAGGTATTCCTGGAGCCCATTACTGATGGATAAACACAAGCAGCATTGCAGATAACTAATGCTAAAAATAAATCCTATTTCTTCGGTCTAAAATATCTGAAAACTAGCTCTGCAGCCAAGACAGAGTTTTCTTCAATTTTGTGTAAAACAAAAAACTAAGAAAGCCCCAGTACTGATTCAAAATAAATACAGCATTGAGTTAGTCACCAAGTCACTCTTGTCACACACTGTGAGCCAAATCCTTCTTTCAGGCAATATCCTCCAACATCATAAAAAGTGAGACCAAGGGCATTGTGTAGAATAATACTGGCCAAGCTTCTGCTTCTTTCTTTAGCTACATGTCAGTCCCCCGCATGGACAATTAATCTCTGCTTTAGGAGTCAGTCTATGGAGCACAGTTGCAGTCAAAGTTATCATTGCCAAATGAAAGCAGCAGGTAGATGACTGTGTTAGATCTCTGGTTTTTTACTGTTCCTTTGATGAAAGTTGGCTTTGAGGCAAAAAACAACTTGGTATGAAGACACACAAGCAAGCAAAGGTCTGAAAGGCACTTGGATCTTGGTGTTACCATCCCAAGATGAACCCCGGGATCAAAACCACGTCAGACCATACCATAAAGTAAAGGAAAGGGAGAGGCACAATTGCAGTTAGGACTTGGGAATTGTTCAAATTGTCTGTGGATGGGTTCAGTAACTGGTTCTATATTCTTCCCAATTTGTTGAAGCAGATTTTGGTAAGAGTGCAAGGGAGAAAAACCCTGCAATTTGAATAGACCTTCCTGACTGTCAGTTAGATTGATTACAGTTTTCTGCAAACAATACATTTTTAAATAGTTCTTTATAGAGTTTATTTTACTCCCAACATTTTCCCTATTATACAAACCCCATAACGAATGCAATCACATTTCTATTCACTGCCTCTCCAAAGTCTTCCTCCCTCCCTTTTCTCTGGCCACCTGTTAGTTCTTTCTTTTCTAAATTTAACTCCCTTAGCTTTGTTTGGTAACCTTTTCCTCATGCCCTCATTATCTGAATTCTGCTCCTGCTGTGGTAAAGCTGGTGGGGGGCTGGATCTGGGTTGTTATTTTTGAATTGGGCGGGGGAGGAGATAATGAATCAGTCCATCAGTAGAGGTTTATTTATGGATGTTTTTCCTTAATAAATAAATATTTTAAAATAAATCAAGGTCTCCACCACCTTGTACAAAAATATGTACAAGCATAAGCATGGGAATGTATTCAGAATATATCAAAATATGCCTCATTTTTGGTTATTACATTGCCAGGGTAGTAAAAAGGCACTAGATAGTCCTTTACAGCTTTGAAAGGTAAATATTAGCTGGAATTCTAACTCATTTGTTCAATACTCAGTGTTAGCACAAGTGACCCTGGAGAAACTGTGGACAGCACAGAGGGACAGACTCACGGCTGCCCGAGGCTGCTCCACAGAGCAGGGAACACAGTCCCAACCTCAACCAGCTGCTGCTGCTTGTCCCCACCTCTCTCTCAGAGCAAGTGGCACATTCAGCAGCAATTTTCCCCCTTGTCATAACATGGTATTTAGGAGGCTGGGTCCTTGAGGATGCAGGTAACTCCCCTCTTCCTCTTTCCTCCCACTGACCACAAAGTCCTCACCCATCCTTGGCCAGACCTGAATGGTGCCTTAAGAGTCTCTCCATGAATTGGTGATGACACCCATTCACCCACCAGCAGGCAAAAGTATGGAACTATATTGTTCAGAGGAAAAAAGGGAAGACTTGCAGAATGAAAAGGCAGGGAAGCAAGGACAAGGCTGGTCTAACTTGTGACCTTTGTCATTGGTCACTTCTCAAAGAGGATAACAAAGAGAGTAAATCCACGTCATTGAGCAGAGAATATATTGCCCTGAATATTACAGTTTGTCTTGTGCTTCATTCACAGCATTTTTGCCCAAACTTAAATGCATAAACTGCAGCTCTCTTTGGAGTTTCCCACTGACTCGTTACACACAAAAAACCCACAACTCTTTGGAGATGGAGATAAGCTCCAGGCCATCCTGATCATCAGGGATGCAGGAGAAAACTGTAGGTAGCACAGTTCCAATGGGAGGAAAAATTGCAGCCTTTTCCCATGTCATGTTCCATGTATCCTGCCTGACACAGTCTTCAACAAACTCCTCAACCACCCCAATAAATCTGACCCTGAGCTAGTACAATATAAAGACTCTATGGAAAGAAGCTGATGCACATAAAAACCACACAGCTAATGCACAGTGAGGTTACTAAATGAAGGATTTGGATGCAAGTAGGAAAATAAAAGCTATATTTCACCTACAGAGAGAGCCTGGAAAACCCTGTTTCCACAAAGCACATACTGATTTTGAAAATATAGTGAGCTTGTGTTGGGACACAGAGGGGAGATATTTTTAAAATGCCAAAGTCACTGGCATGGCACCAGGCATTGGTTTAATTTCATTCTCATGCTTGCTCAGAGCCAAAATGAGTCATCTTCCCCATGAAATACGAATCTGTACACAACGCTGGCTGTTAATTACCTTTCCTGTCTCCATTAAAGAGCAAAGTGACAGTTTCAACCTCTCCCTGGGCGAGCATTGTGTTCTCTCGCTGTCTCCATCGCTCGCCAACAAATCTGCTGCTACAACTCAAGTGGCACTTGAGATATCCAGTCTAGCACTTCAACAACAGTATAATAACTGATAATTTGACAATAAGAAGCCATCTTTAGAAAACTCAAGCCACTTATAGCCCCAGTAGAAACAAACAGAGGTATTTCTTCCCCAGGCCTGCCCACAGAGCAGCTTGTTTGGACTCGGCCAGCATCGAGCACTCCAAGGCTGGGAGCAGTCATCTCCAAAATACTGCTGGTTTAGCACTTAAACTCCATCAAATCCAGTGGGTTAACCTTCATTTATTTGTGTGGTTACACTATTGTACACATAATGTTTTCAGACATTATGTGTACTGACTCAAAAGAGACAGTATCTGGCTGCTCCCAGCATTCACAACTCACTCTCCAGCTCTGAGGAAGTCACCTCTGCAGCTACACTGTCACCCCAGGATATGCTCCTTCTGTCACTTGTGTCTCCCAACTCCATTGACATCAGGTAGTCCACCAAAATATCCCAAGTTGCTTAGATGCCTTTTTACTTTTGCACTATGCATTAACTGGAAGGAATGCAAGTCTTATTGCCACCAATAAACTATCAAAAAACCTGAATCTGCCCTATTCCAAAAATTACATAGGCAAGACATGAAAAGAAAAAACTTAATCTTGCTTGCTCCCTGGGCTTTCAGTTATATAGGAGACTCTCTGATTGTGCTCTCAAGACTTCTTGGGTAACCATGAAAGACAGAAGTAAAATTATTCAACACAAAAGAAAGAATTTTTTAAGCACCCTTTTAGAGAGCTTGGTTTATAAAGTGAAATAACATAAGATTTGGAATGTAATCATAAGAAAAAAAATTGAAGGAAAAAAAAGGCAACACTGAATTTGCTGTTCATTTACAGTTGTAAGAAAAAGTCACTCCTATTCAAAGGTGAATCAAGATCCATACAAGACTTCTCTCAGTGAGCCCTTGGGATTCAAATAGATTAATGTACTTGCACTGAGCTTCCCAAAAAGACAAACCTCACCTCTGTGTGCATTGCAGCAGCTAAAGAAACAAAAAATTGCAGAAACTGAAAGCGTTGGAATTTGAAAACCTTCAAAGGCAGCAGAAAAAAGAGTCATACTGACTTCCACTTCTATTCATAAGCACAGTGTTTTACCCAGACAAAAGAACCTCCAGTCAAAATGTCAGAGCAACTTGCTAACCCTCCTCAGGTGTCACTGGACACCTCTGCATTAGATAACACCACTGATGAGCCTTTAATCCTTTGTGTCACTACAGAAGACCAATGTGTTCACAGCAAGGTACAGCACCATGCCACAGGTCATTTTCCTAGCTCAGCCTGAAGGCCACAATAACTAATTTATTTTCTTAAACCAGTTGCTTCTGATTTATTTACTCATTCATCTGAGTAAGTAAATACAAACACCAGGGTTGATATCTTTATAGCATCTTTCCTGCTGAGGAACCAGGTTCTTGCTATATCAGGATATCCACCACCATGATAAACCCTTTCTGTTGTGAATTTATTACTTTGTCACAGCATGTTCTATGTCGAGTAAAACAGCTCCAAGAGAAACCAGTTCATTACTCATCTACTCTGTGACTTATGGGGGAAAACTCTGGAATTACTAAAAATAAATATGCACAAGGACTAGCACTATTTCTCAGAGGCAAGGAAATTCCAGTTGCCAAACACCTTATCTGAGAAGCTAAAGAATACAGGAAAATAATAAAGGAAATTCTTGATTATTAATTTCATAAGAGTATCTAAAGATCAAAGCACAAGACTGAATTTCAGCCTTGCAAGGTTAATCACAGAAAAATCATCTACATGAAACACACTGCCTGGTTTACTGCTGCCTTTTTTTCTTTTTTTTTTTTTTTTTTCCCCCATAAAATAGTTTAAAGCCAGTTATTCATTTCATTGAACTTTTCATGGGGCTGTTCATCACATTTTACCATCGTGGCAAGTGACTAATGACCTTGAAAAAAAATAAAAAGTAGCCATACAAGCATTAGCAGAATAATATATACTGCAGATAAAGGAGGGAATGTTCAGCTTTTGCTCGGTGAGGTATGTAGCTTGTTCGACAAAGAACGATTTATAGGGAAAGCAACAGGAAAACTCATGATGGTTTTGAGATACAGAGTAGGCATAAGCAAAGCTGTGACTCACTGCAAGCAGAATCCCAGCCAACCACCATGGAAATATTAATATGCTTTTGTGCTTGAGCTCACATAGCCTGTACCTATCTTATTTAATTCCTTGAATTCAGAGCCACCATGAATAACAGACTCTGTTGTGGTTTCTTCCCACAGACTAGGAAGAAATGGAAACAGACTTACAGTTTAACAGGGTAAGACCAGGGTCTACTATTTTCCTTCCAAATGCAGGAGAAATTATTCCACAGAAAGCAGCTGAAGGTGCAAGATTCATTGCTATGGGCTCCCAGTGCTGTGACCTGTTCATGGACAGCTGGTTCAGAACTCTCACTGTTTAGCATTTTTCCTCCTCTGAAATGTGGGTCATCTCTCAATCTCTTTGAAAGCCTTAATGCTTCTAATACTAGTTATTTAATTCCAGGTATTCTTATTCACATAAATAGCAACGTTCCCTTCCTGAAACCTTTGAGGTGTGCAGGGGGGAGCTGTGTGCAGGAAAGGGGAAAAAAAAAAAAAAGAAAAGAAAAAAAAAACCACCAGAAGGAATGATAGAAGAGCCCTGTTTTCATTCTGTGGAGCCTCATCTTGGTCAGGCTTCAAAGCAATTGAAATGTTGCCCAATTTGATTCTCTATGAAGCCCCAGCAGATGACAACATGAAAACCTGAGGCACCACATGCAGCTGGAAGTGCCCAAGCAGACTTGCTCCAGACAGACCCTGACCAGGAGAACCCAATGGTTAGAAGCAGGGAAGCCAAACAGAAACAGAAAGAAACAGAATCTTCAAGGATGCCTCTTTTAATCATGTTTCTATTCACTAAAATATAGAAGCAAGAACTACTTTCTCTTTTAATTTTAACAAGGTTTCATAGACGGATTAAAGTTTCTCTGTAGTTATTCCCTCTGCTTCTGATCTGGCTTATTTCTTTTAATATCAATAGAGTTAAAAGAGGATGAACGTCATCTGTTTTATTTGGCTTAGTTTTTCCCACTGTTACTTTTTACAAGAGCAATCAGCTAAAAGATAAAAGGTAACACTACTGTTCTGATCTGGGAGAATTTCACATCTACTTAGCAATCCTAGAGGTTATTTCGGTTGCAGACACCAGTTTCAGCCAGACTCCTGCTTTTTGATTGCAACCAAAAAAATGCCACATGCAAAAGGAGTCTTTCCAGGTAAAAGTGTTTTGATGGACACACATGTAACTGTTGCACCCTGAAATGCCTTTGGAAACGTAAGACACTATGCTGAGACGTTGGCCACATATAGATTACTGAGCTGGAAAATTATTTTGGACTTAAAGTCTCTGTACTTCAATTTTATGGGTAATTAAACCTAATGTGTTGTCATTCAGAAAGCAATTAAGTCCGATATCTAGAATGCAGTGTCCCCTTCCAGTGAGTGATGGGGAGGAAGTGACAGGATTCACTGTGCTGATTGATCATTTCTAGGAACCCCCTTTGTGACCTTTGGTCCTTTCCTAAAAGAGAAATTGAGCAAAACATGGAGGTGGAGCAAGAGGATGTCCATTGGGCTACACCTTGCACACATTATCAACTGCATGTCCACGGACAGTGCATTAGCTGACACGAGGAGGACCTGGAAAGGAGATTTCCCAAGCAATTAAACAGCTTTATCTGGATATTGCTGTACTAAAGAGGCAGAAATGGCCAAAGATAAGAGAGACCAGAGATGCAGCAGTGCCTTCTGTCCTTTGTGAGTTTCGGATCAAACATACTGGGCACACTGGAGGTCTTTTAGCTATTTCTGTTGGCAGAAGGCTACAATTCAATCTTGTTAAAGGCATCAAAACCATCAACAGAGGTAATACAGACACTGCAAAATCCCCTTGGCCAAGAGTTGTGTTCAGTGTGAGACTCTTAATTCTTACACACCAGGAGCTGCCCAACCCTGAGCAGCAGCACACCATTCCTGGTGCGATGGGGAGCGGGTGCCAGGCCATGCCTACAGCCCTGGATGGATGTGAACCAAAGCATTCCATGACAGGGTGACTCTGGAGCCCCCCGTGCACCCTGTGCAGCCCATCTGCACCAACACAGCAGGAGCTGTGGTGTCCACTCCAAGCAGAGGCATTGGTTTGGGTTCCCTCAGCCCCATATGTTGCACATGACCCATAGTCCTTGGCCATATGAGGGCTTGAGCTTGGTCCACACAAACAAGAAAAGTGATATGAAGCAACCCAATAGCTCAAAACACAAAGGTAGGCTGCCCTCAAGCTCAGTGAAAGCCCTGAGTTGAGATCTTCTGAAAAAAAAAGAGGCAGTACCCATTAATATCACAATATTTGTTTTAAATTCTATGTTTAAATATAATTAAATTTAATAACAATGGTGCTCTGAGACATAATTGTGATCAAAAGGTTCACCCAAGGTTAGAAAGAAAGTTGGTTGCAAAGTCACAAAAAACAATCTAATCTCCTGCTATGCAGTCCTGTACTTTGAGAGGAAGATAATTGTTACTAAAGCTCACCAGTGGGTAGTCACCATAAATAAAAACTTAATAATTTAGAGTGTATATAATTCCTATTTTTTTCAGCATAACTGTGGAATGGGAAAGGAGATCAGTAGGGAAAAACTAAAATAAACTTACCAAACAAAACCCCCACAAATATTGCATCAAAACTTATCTTACAGATGCCGTTACAATCATGGTGACCTGGCCAAAACATTGGTCTTTTTGACAGGAAAAGCTAGAATCATGCAGGGATTTAATAAAACATTTTTCTTCTCCTCTGTTATTTTTTATACTATTATTTGAATGCACCAGTTTGCTGCTTCTTTCACGACTGGGCAGCTTAGTGATAAGCCAGAGTATTACAAATGTTTTCTCCATCTTTGAGAGCAATGTGTAATATCATTAGATTTACACGGTTTGCTTTGGCAGTGACATGTTCAATGGACAAGCTGGTCTCCCCACCGCAGAGACAGGGCCAGTTCTGAGTAAGCAAGATAGAAGAGGAGCATTAGCAGAAACCTATTATCTCTGTTCAATTTTCCCAAAAAGTAACCAAAGCCTCTTCTGCAACAGAGAATAAATGAAAACATTTATTGTCTGATAAAAATTACTAAGCGGCTCTAACACATGCCCATTCTGGCACGTTTTCTCACCAATTACAGTGCAACAAGGTGGCTTCAGGTGATGAGCAGTGAAGGAAGGGTGACAGCCTCAGCAATCCACTCCCACCACCTGAAGACTTGGCCTGGAGAGCATTGGGGGTGAAGCTACAAACCCTGGCACTGCTACTGAAGGATTCAACTTCTGATGTACAACTCACATGTCCACAAGAAAAAAAAAAAAATCTCAATCTTGTTCCTCTGCCTGCCTACACACTCATCTCTTCCTTTTGAACTGGCCATGCCACATCATTGCTGCCCAAGTTGCTTTTGGGCCACCAGCTGCCATACCAGAATGGCAGCACATTCAAAGTAACCTCACACCATCCTGGGCACTTCAGGAAGATGAACTTTCCCAAAGTACCAGGCTTGTTGTCTGTTGTACTGCCTGGCTAGTTTTACACCCTGGCCCATCCCTGAGAATACTGAGAACATACGAGGTCTACTGATGGGTCATATTTCTCCTGAGCTGCTCCACAGCCTGGCAGTGATGTGTGACACATCAGGAATTTCCCAGTTTGTTGACTGTCACAGGGTTACTTTCACCTTCCTGGAAAATCAGTCCCAGGAGTCAAAAGCCAGATTTTCACTCTCTACTTCAATGCCTCTGTTCAGCCTGTGCCTGTTAACAACAGTGTGTAATAATCAATAAACAGCTTTTGGCTTTCAGCCGATGGTGCATTACTGGCAGATCGGAAGGGGAAGGTGAGCTGTGCGATTGCTGCTCACAGGGGAAGGCTCTCTCTGGGCATATACAACCCTTCACAGCTCCCATACTTGTCCTGCTGATTTTGTTACCACTCTCCTTGCTCGCTTCTGTCAGCATGTTGTTGTGTTCCGGCATTAAAAGACTGACAGTCGTGGTGGTTTTTGACAGACAGCATTTTGATGATTTCCAATAACTACGTCCCAGCACAGAAGCTGCAATGGGCATGATGGAGGCAGGTTATCCCAGCAAGTTTTATGCTTACAAAACCCAGGACCAAGTTGGAGGCTGTGGCAGGAGATCCTGTACAGAATCACAGCTTCTGACAAGCTTTGTGGATCAGATGATGTGATGCAACTAGAGAAGGTGAGGGGACCCAGAGATTCCCATGCTGTTTACTCTCACACAATAAGGAACAATCACTGCAACTCAGTAGCTAAAATAAAATTAATTTCACACCTCAGATCAGCATGGAGTCAATAGCTGTTCCCAGCTCTCTCACACCAGGGCAGCAAACCTGGGACGAAGATGCGTCGCTGAGTTACATGGAGAAAAGGGGAATTTTTGTTGCAGTTTCTGCTAAAAAAAAAAAAAATATAGCAGATATAGCCTGGGAATGCTGCATAATAAGGCTAGCATTTCCTCCATTTATTTTACCCTCAGGAAAATAAAAATACAAAAAGCCGACAAAACAACAACCCAACTGAAACACAGCTCAACATTTCCTCTCTTACTATGGCTTCTTCTCCAAACTAGATTAAGCAAGTGGCATTAAACCCATTTCAGAGTAGCTAACTGCACTACAAACCATTAACCTGGAGGTGAGAAAAGCCATAGCCCATTCCAATGGGCCATTAGGTGCCCCGTGCTGAACACTTCCACAGTGATTAAAGTGTTACATTATGGAACATACAATATTCTCCTACAGGAGTTATGCCATGTCATGTTTCTTTAAAATACCAGAGAAAGCCACACCAAAAAAAAGCAGACTCCATGCCTGGAGGGGAATACAGACTCCAGGGGAGAAGTAAAGCTAGCAGCAAACCACCTTCCTGATCACTACTTCTTGATTAGATTTCTATTTGGCATTTGTGGAAGTGGCTCTCCAGTTTATCCTGTCACCACCAGCAGTTGTTTTTTGCTGAAGTGAAGAATTCAGAGAAGATGTTAAAATGGTTTTTAAAAGGGCATAGCAAAAACTGAACTGCTCCCAGTTCCTACAGCAGAAACAGGGACCAACCCCTACTCTGTACCTGCCAGTTGACAAGGGGGAGCCTGATGTACTTCATTGACTTGGCAATCAGGATCCCATCACCCTGTGGAATACCCTGAGCCTTTGCTGCAGCTAGAAAGGCATTATTTAAAGCCCCCGGGCATGGGATTACTCAATTTTAGTGTTCGTGATTCCAAACTCATCTCATGAGAACCACCACAGGGTCTGTGTGCAGATGGGCCGCGTCTTGATGTGCCAGTTATGGTGGATTTGAACACGGATGGAAGGATGCAAGCCCTGACTTATTAATGGGGCTAAAGTGATCGAAACAGGGCTCTGCAACCAGCACTCCACAGAAGAAGTACTCTCCAAAGAGCTTGTTATATCCTTTCTTCCACCAGCAGAAATCCCTGCTAGCAAAGCTTCCATCTGAGAAAGACTTCCAAAAGATAGAAATGGGTTTTCTCTCCCAAATACTCAGACCTTTCCTGCTCTGGATAACCACTTAAAAGCATTAGGTGACAAATGTTTTGTTGACAAGCGCTGCAGAGGCCCCATGGAACTTGTCTTCTGACACCTTTGCTGGTAAACAAACCAGTGGCATAACAACATGACAAGGGATTTAAAAAATTAAGTCTCCCCAGACACTCCCTGGGGGTGCTTTTGCTCTGATATCCAGGCTGGCAGCGCTGCTGCTCGTGAGATGCCACGTTCCTACATTTTCTTGTTTTACAAGAAATGGATTTCTCTGCTTAGTGAAACTTTAATGTGACAAAAGGAAGGGACACTGTAACAGTGCTGGGATGCTTTTCTTGGACACCACCATGCAGAAGGCTGCCTATGGAATAGCACTGACATTGCTCCTGGACTTGCCTTTGCATGACTGATCATTCAGATCAGAAAAAAACAAAATCCCTTTCAGAAGCAATAGACAAGAGTGTGAACTTTTCAGGTTGGGAAGCACTAGGAAGCAAAACAAAGTTAGAGGGGATGGACAAGACAGGTCATATCGGCAGGAAGGGGCAGGTCTCTCCCCTCTGAGCTGTTTGAAACATGGCAACACTTTGCTCAAGAACATGTAGGAGCCCTTCAGTGACAGCCCACAGCTCTGAGCCTCTGCCAGCTGAAGGTGTGTTATCAATGGCTGTCTCCTCACTTCCAGTACCTGCCACTGTAAATCATATCCCAGAGCAACACTTAAGAGAAAACATCTAAATCACAAAATAAAACAGGTCAGAGCTGCAATTATGATCAGTGAAGCAGGCATCAGTATGTTGTGCATAATTAAAATGACTGTAGGACTTCTCTATAAATATCAGCCAGAAAAGTGTCTCTTTGTGTGTGGGCATAAAAATGAGATGCAGGAAACAGCCTGCTCTGATGTGACAACATGACCTTGGAACAACTTTGTTGCCTCCACACCAGAGTAATTACACTGTTGAAATGTCTGATTGTGTCCCTCTTGCCGTCAGCACCAACCAAGCCTTTGCAGCAATAAATGTGGAACTACTAACAGTTCAATAAAGATCCAGAGATAGACTAATTTTGCTGTGGCTGCTGCTCCTTGAAGTTCTCTAAAGCTGCAGTTCCAAGAGCAAAGGCTCTTGTTTTCTCCTTTAAAAGTCTGAACTCAGCTTGGAGATGAAATCTACGCAAGATGATAAATGGATACCATGCAAAGCTTGTCTTACACACGTCTTTAAATATTTTACTTACTGCTCATCAATCTTCCCCATCTATGCAGCATTCTTAACTACTTTGCAGGAAGAAATCCAATCCCTCCAGGGAATTTGGGAAGCAAAATACATTCCCGCTCTTCTCAATGCTATGATAACTGTAAATACAGAAATGTTAAATGAAGAGTGGCGCTAAAGCAGGGAGCTGCTCCAGACCACTGTGTTACTGCCAGACTGAGCTGTGGGGCAAGGACTGGCCCTGGCTGGACCCACAGGTCATGGGCAAATCCACGGGGTGCACTTTGGACCTTGTGAATCCTGGTATTCACACAGTTTCATTGGCAAGAACTCAGAGCTACAAATCAAGCCTGAAATGCTGTGGGCAGGCTCCACAACTGAACAGGTGAATAACATCACTATTAATGGGCAACACAAAAGGACTATTTCTATTATCAGAGACAACCCAAAAGTTTGGCAAGTGACAATATGTATGGTGTGTTTTTATTCAAAGCTATTTCAAAACACAAATACTCCAATCAATAATCACTCACCTCCCATTCAATATCCCAGTAATCCCCTTCTGTCCAGCATAATGCCTAGACACAATTTTATTGACCCAGGAGTATTCTCATAGGACATACCATTCTTTGACTACTAATGACCAAGGGGGTATATTTCTCCCTGCAGTCAAGTATTTATCAGGCAGAAGGCAAATATGTGATTCACTGATTCATAAAACATTACAGATAAATAATAATGAAAGGCCTATGCATCATTCTTGTAAATGTGCTGAAAAGATTTGCTAAATGCACAGAGGTTGGGGAGAAGAAAAAAAAATAATCAAAACTGTTCATCTGCAAGAACAGGAGATAGATATTGAGGCAAAAGCTCACTCAGGGGCTAAAGGGACTCTGCCACCAAGACCAGACTATTAGCACTGGACAATACCCAGACTGATCTTGTGTCCAAAAATGTAGCATCATCATATGATCCAAAAGAAATGCTCTAAACTATCTCACAACACAAGGAGTGGTCGTGAAATATATATTGAGGGGGGGGGAATGATGGGATTTAAGAAATTAAAGGAAATTTTTGTGAATATTTCACAAGCTGAATGAGGAAAAGAGTACTGAATAAATTAATTCATATAAATGATTTTCCATATGAAATATTAATATGTTGGACAGCATTCAAAAGTCACAAATTAACATCAAATTAACAAAACAAAATAAAAGCCTGCAGTGAAACAAACTGGAACATTGAAAACCAGGAAAATAAGTACAGAGGAAACAGTTGTCATTCTCAAATCATTCAAAGATAGATCTTCCTTATAAAGAATAATGGTGCATCCAAAATGGTAATTTCCTTAAAATAAGCTATATAAAGCACTAAAAGAAGAAGCACATAATACATGACATTGTTGCAGCTCTGTCAGGTCACCATTTTCTTTTTAAGGTGTTTTACTGCCTGAGTTTCTGTTGGGAATTCTCTCTAATAAATTTCCTTTATGTCACTTTTCAGGACTGACATTTAAAGGATGCTATGAAAAGATTTGGAGATCTTCTGAAATAACTATATGGAGCAGGTAACCCTCAGCAGAAAGGAGCACAGCAGCTTCCTGACAGTTCCCCACTTGAACAATAACAAGTTTTGGTGCAGGAGAGGAATCAGAGAGTCTCATGAGCCATTTGGACACTAAAGAACTTCAGGTTCAGCTCCTCTAGTGCTCTGGAAAACCCAAGGTGTGGCTGGGAGAGACTTTTATAGCAGGTAGGATTTGGGCAAACTAGAGAGACAGAAGGACTTCAGCCTGTTGCAGTGGAAACTGTGTTGATGGGGCAAAGTTGTCTTGGAGAGTTTGTCCCCTATAGAGGAAAGGATCCCTCTTAAACCATTCCCACTGCCTTAAATTTAGATCTGAAGGAAACCTATAGCAAAGCAGGGTATATTCTGTTAACTTCAGGAATTAACACTGTGTTTGAATTTGTTCTTCTCAGATACACGTGTTGTGTATGGAGTAAACATGTCCATATATACATCCACACTCATGTGCACACATCCTGCATACCTTGACCCCTTTGCAAGCCTGGTTACACACTGACCCTTCACTCAGGGCAGCACTGGATGCTCCCCTCTTGCTCACACACAGAGCAGGCAGCCAGTTCTGGCACAACACCTGTGCAGCACCTCCACCCGTGCAGGACCTCTACCCCTGTCGTGGTGGGAATGGACACAGCACAGGGAAAAAACTAATGCAACTCTGCAAAACACCAGGCCAAAGCCACTATAACCTAGTGTTGTGCTAAATAAAGTGGAAGGAGTGCTCTCAAGTCCCAGCCTTGGCATGGTTTTGGCACAGCTCACACAGCAGACTGGCCCAGCCTGGCTGGCTGGCAGCACTTTCTGCCTTTTACCAGGTCACCCATCTCCTGTTGCTCAAACTCAGAGAAAAATGAGATCTGTCTGCTAATACATTCCTCTGTCAAAGCCTGTTAACTCCCCATCTGCCCTTCTCCATATCCCTCACCCTTGCAGGAGACAAACTCCATTCAAGGCAAGTAACATAAAGCAAGCTCATTTCCTTTGAACTTATTTACAAGTTTTACCATTAAACTTGCCCACATTATGCAAGCAGCTTGCAATCTTCCCTAATTCTCTGACTTTAATTATATAATTGAACAACCTAAAAACTCATTTTTTCCAGGAAACATTAAACATTACCATCTTAATGAAATTCTTAATGAAACCGTCCTCTCTGCATGCAAATGACTGGCACTGGATTTGCTTATCACACTGATAGACAAAAGGACAAATGCCCTTCCTTTTGTCAATCATCAAGAGTGACAACCCTTTCTAACACTCCTCCTCGATGGATGGATAAGGCTGACAGAATCACAGACAGGAGTAAGACATCACAGGAAAGGGTAAGGAAGCAGCCAGGAAAGGTCAGTAAATGGGAATAAACCAAAAGCAGATGCACAGTCAATTCAAACTTTTTCCTTAAGCTCAGGTGAGTTCTAAGTGTCTGTAACTGAACTGTAACACATGGGATGGGAAGAACTGGAGGGGTGAGTCAGTGGTCTCAGCAGGGTCCTCTTGCAGCCATGTACTGTGCTACAGCCCACCATCAGGAAAAAACTCTTGGGCATTTTAGACACTTGACTGTTACAAATTGTTTTAAGACACGTGGCTCAGTCTCCCCCACCTCAAACACCCTCCTTGTGATGCCTTTATCTCAGGGACGCTCTTGTCTCCAGGCCTTGCTTCTGCAGACGTTACATTCACCAAGAAACAAGAAGTCACAGCAGATCCCTGCCCTGAAGGAGCCCTGCCAGGGGCGTGTCCCCAGCAGCAGCCCTGTGCTGGGAGCACTTGTCCTTCCCCTTGCAGCTGGACAGGTGCCCATAGTGACACAGCACAGAGGGATGCTGCCGTATCAAGCAGCTGTACTACAGGGACCCAAAAGGTCTGCAGGGGTGAAAACCCCAGCAAAAGCTGCAAAAGAGCAGGGGGAAGATAGAAACCAGCTCCAAACTTCTTGTGTAACTCCTATTGCCTGTCTCACCTCACTTACTAACTCGCCAGTCCTTCGTACTCTACCAGCTGCAGGGGAGAGGAGCATCTGTCCCCTACCAAGGGTGTGGAGGTATCTCTCTGGTCCCAGGTCCTGTTTTGGTATCTGGCTGCTGCCTTTGAAGCACCAGCCCAGCCAACACTCCAAACAATTTGATTTACACACTGCAGCACTCTTTTCCCAATACAGGCCCGTGCTGCTCCCTTCAAGCATTTTCTTGCAGGGTGTTTTTATGCAGCTAATTTCTTGTGCAGTGCCAAGCCCTCCCCAGCTGAAGACATTTTTGACACAAATATTTCAGGTGCATCCATTCCTTCTCTGTCACTTTGTGACCTCCAATTCTTGTTTTTGATACCAGTTCAAAGACACCACTAACGTCTTTCATTTTTATTCCCATCAAAAACCTGTGTAGTTCAAAGATGTGACCTTGGTGTCTGCTTCTGCAAACAACACCGGCCTCAGTGCTACACCAAAATCCATGTCACTGAATCAGCTTGCTCGAGCCTCTTCTAAATCTAATTCTTTCTAAATCTAATTCCCACAGATAAAGAGCAGAATAGTTTTATTCAATAAGCATTAATTAGTTCTTTTTTCTCCACCCTCCTGATTCACTGCACTTATAGCATCCTACCCCTTTGGTCCACAGGTACTCCTCACCATGCTGCAGCTCCCAGATTCTCTTGATGATTTCTTGACAATAAAACTTAAGCCCCAGGCACCTTTTCCCGATTTACACTCAGATGTGCAGTTATGTGGTACATGGTTACAGCAAACTTCAAAATAAACAGAGATAGTTGGGGTCAGTAATTTAGAGGGAGAGAAATAAAATACAAAGCTGTGTCAGTGTCCTGGGACTACTCTGACCAGAAGGTCCGGGAGGGAATAATGCAAGAGTTAAAGATCCAGCAGTGCTTTGGAAATGGGGATCCGAATCTGACCCCTGGATGGCCTCCACTAAGGGCATTGTCCTGCCTCAGATTGCTACTGCTGTCAGCTGAATGTCTGACAGTTTCAAAGACATAAAGGCAAAATTGTCTTTTACATTTTAAGTCTAAAAAATATAAATATTTTTGAGTCAGCTACAAATATTTGACAGGCTAATTGCTTGGTATCATTAGCAGATAAAAGAATTATGTTACTTAGGTCATGAATTTAATCCAGGTGAATTTCTTACGCTGGTTTGAAGAAAAGGTTAGAGAGCCTTGATTTGACAAATTCCCACCACCAGTCTTGATTTCTCAGCTAAAAAGAAAATCTTTTGAGTGCTCCTCACGATTGCAAATAGGTTCTGCTTTCTAGCTCTTCATCTTTCCTTAAAGTACTACTTCTCCAGTTACAGCCCTACAAGCGCTGCACTGGAACATTATCTGTGTTGGGAACAGAAATCCTTTTTAAAGGTCTGGTTCGCAAAGAGGTTCTTGATCCCGTGACAGCTCACAATCCTAAACAACAACAGGGATATCCTAACTCACAATTAACACAGACTTGGTGCTCAAACAGTCCAGCTGAAATGAACTGATATATTGCCCAGTAGAGTAAGAAAACATCCACAAAGCACAGGGGATGAAAACATGGCCATTGATGCCCAAATCAACTCATTAAAAAAAATAAATGGGAGCAATTCCGTTGGCCTCGGTGGAATTCAATCCAGTGTACAGCTTATAAAGCACTTTCACCAAGTGCCTTTTATTTGAGGCTCTTTACAGCAGAGGTGCATCATTATTTGCTATAACCCCAGAACCTTCCTCTGTTCTGGTTTGTTTTTCACTCTATGATTCATTCCACTCTCTCAGAGTATTCCCTAGTTGTACATTTTTGTCCTTGGCATTGTTTCCTGTCCTGTGCCTTCTGTGTGCTGTATTCCTCAGCAATTATTTATAGAAGGGACTCATCCACCCCCAGATCCATGCCCCCAGCCATGTGTCAGTGCAGCTTCAGCTGTTTGTCTCCCAGGAATTCAATCACCTTTCTGTTCCCAGGTTGCAGCTCACCACTCATGACAGCTCATCCTCTCTGCAAAAGCAGAGCTCCATCCTACCCCACAGCAGATTTCTATTTAGCCTTCACAACAGTCATTTGCACATGGAGTTATGAACTTTAAATGGGTAAAAGGGGGGGTCCCCAAAATCTATTTTTCAGGCTATTAAACATAGCACAACATTTAAATCCTGCCTTACTCTAATATAAAATTTAGCTCTTCATTCATCCCAGCAGAAAGCTTTTTTATTTTTATCATGGTAGCACTTGTGATGATAAAAAGCATCTCAAAGTGCTCAAAATCACACATGCTTGAACACACCAACCCGAACACAAGGACAGACTCCGTCCCTCCTGCTACATAAACTTCTGTCTAGCTTGATTTTCTCTGTTACCTCTTCTTTTTCCTTTCCCCTCTATTCTTCTCTATCTCTAAAAGAAGAAATAATTTTTGCCTCTCCCAGCAGGAAGTCTACAGTGACAGGGTGGGGAAGGAAACCCTTCAGCAATGGGAAGGGGAGGACAGCCAAGTGCCTTGGGAATGCACCAGAAGTGCTGACTCTGCTCCTGAGAGCCAGGAACAGCCTCCTGGTCACGCTCTGTGGCTCTGACCAAGAAGGATGCCCTTTCCCAAGAAGGCATATTGATTGCAGACGACCGTCCCACCACCACCCCTCTCAGCAAGAGGTCACTGCAAAACTTGCTCTCCTCTCACTCGCATCTGTCTTGTTGACTCTGTGGAGATTCTGCTGATTACAGCACAGCAACTGTATTATTCAGGCTAATGAGAACGTAATGTTTCATTGCCGACTTCCACAGTTGCTTAAATTTATCCTTATCTAATTAATTTTGCAAAACAAAAAGTGACTGGCCAAATAAAGTCCACAACCTGACAGCCATAAAATTGTAAGAGTTACCATTTGGTCAGCAAACAGACCAAGAAAGTGTAAGGGGGCAAGAGAGGGAAGGATGAATAAACTGCTCAGTACGTGATTGACTTTAAATCAGTGCAAAATTTGGGGACGGCAAGAAAACCCCACAACTGACCCACTTTAGCTCTGTGGAAGCGTTACCACTGTCATCCTGCCGTTGAAAGGCACAGAGGCTTACGGATGGCAAACTGATAGAGCTGAGCTACACAGAGCTAAGGCAGCCAGAGCACATCTCAGAAAAGCAAAATTAAACAACATTAGCAATGACCCATTTCTTCACTCAGCGGGGACCAGCAGAGATAATCTGGCACTGGAGGAAACACGCTGAGGGTTTTCCCACACTGAGAGATCACTCTCTGCCAGCACATACAACACTTCCACTAATCCACCTCGCCCCAAAATGGTTGACCATTTCTGTTTAAAGAAATAAGTGGGGATTAAGAGGAGGAAGCCTGAAATCCAACTGTATTGAAATTAAACTGGCAGGGAAGGTGAGCTGCTGAGAAAGAGCAATTTGCTCTGGAAAGAAAGGCAGAGCTGCTGCAGGACTGGGGGTTGTACAGGGGGTGTAGCAGTCACAGCCCAATGACGCCCTCACCACCGGGGGGGGGGGTGTGTGCTCGTTTCTGGGGGTTTATTTTTGCCTTTTTTTTGTTTTTTAAGTAGAAAAAGGAATCGTCTGCCCGTTCACCTCCAAGGGAACAAGTTCAAATGTAACTTTAGCCACTCAGATCTTTCACTTGTGCTGCAGGTAAATGTTTTCACTTAAATAATCTAAACCACAGGGACAGCAAGGTTGGACTCGAGGATCTTAAAGGTCTTTTCCAGCCTAAACGATTCTATGCTTCTATGACAGCTGCTTGAAGTGTCTGCTCTCATCCTCTCCCCTTCACTCCCCCCGACAGACTTTTACTCGCTTTGCCTCAGTTTACAGCCATTTGTATTCTCTCTGCTACCAGTTTCATTTGCCCACATGTTCCCTTAAAAACCAGAAGCCAGCCCCTCAGCTGATGCTGCCTGGCAGAGATCTTTGACTGCAATCACAGCAATCCTCATTTATTCCAGCTGAGGATCTGACCACAGGACTTCCAGTGCTTGAGCTCTAATAGAAGTAGAATCAAACCAGGCCAATACATGTTTGGGAGGTGTCCAAGACACTTTCAGGTGCTACAGGAAGCAGTGCCAGCAATTCTGCAGTTCAGAAGGGGTTTTTCCCCCCCCTCTCTGAATCAAACAGGGATGATCAGTGCAAGGGTTATGGCACAAAGGGATCTTATCCAGACACTCTTTTGATTATCAAAACGTGCCAAGATCTACCACAAGGTTTAGTTGAAGGGTGAGGAGTCGTGGGCATGCACCAGCCCAGTTTTACTGTTCAAGGCTTACTTATATTCAGGTGTTTTGTTTTCAGTCTTAAGAGAGACCCTGTAAATCAGATGGTCTGTTGTGGTACTGCTGCATGGGCCAAGACACTCAATCTGTGCCACTTCTGGCAAACAGAGCCATCTTTAGATCCAAACTGGGACAATACGTTTGAAAGGAGGTTCAAACTACCAAGAAAATCCAACCAAAGCAAACAACTGAAACAAAGGACAGGACAGATTTTACATCCAAGCATCCAAAGAAAGAGGAGGTTTCATTCTCCCATTTTTTTCCCTTCAGACTGCACAATTTTATCACGGTTTTTCCTATTTCTCTGCGGGAAAGACTGCCCTAGATGAGATGAAGGATGGACACCAGACACCATCTGGTCATACCTTGAACATTTCCAACAAGAATAGGTAGCAACTACATTCAATACCCTGAGGGCTGCCTTCTTCAATACACACGGTCCAGTCCACAGAAGACTTAATTCCACAACTATTTGGGGATAATAATGATAATCTTCCCCAAATACAGTTATGCCTGGCTAAGGGACACAGCATATTCTGCCTAACACCACCTACACAGAAGTCATAAAACCCTCCTGGAATACCGAAACAAAACTGCCACTTCCATTCTACCTGACTGCTCCCACTAGAACAGGCCACTACCATTTGCTTAATAAGGTGTTCTGCAAGACAAACAAAGAGCAGCACAGGATGACAGCAACACAGAAACCTCAGACCAGAGACCTGTATCAATATGTCACTGCATGCACAAACCAGCAAAGAGCCTGACCCTGCAGACACTGACAGCAGTTTTCCTTTACAGGAAGAGAATCAGTCAAACCCTGTCAAATACAATTAACAGGTGAGGAAAAAGACATGTCCAAGAGCAAACGTGTTTATTTGTATGGTTATTTTTCCACTAGGGCGATGTATTCTGGCATAACTTGCCATGTCCACTGTTAACACCTCTGTGAGTCTCCCTGCTAGACCAGGAACAGGAATACAGCTCTTTTTCTAAGCAATCTCATTTCTTTCTTAGTTTGTCTATCGCTACTAATGTCTTAGGTTAACTAATTGAATTCAAGTTGCTTAATTGAAACATCTTGGGTTAACTAATTGAATTCAAGTTGAAACCTGTTAAGTGCAGTGCCTTTTTCTAATGCAGCAGGAGAGGGGAAAAAAAACCATGAAACAATGAGTTTCAGAGCTCTCTGCATTTATTGGCAGCATTTTTTTTTTTACCTTGATGTGGAACAGGATCATCAAAACAATATTATGGACAGTATTCAGATTTCTACCGAAGAATGAGAGAAAAGAGGTTCCTTTCGTACAACATTTCTGTAAATTTTGTTTAGCTTGCGTGGGATACAGTTAATTACAGTAATTTATCAAACTGGCACAAGGTAGTATTCACACACAAAGTTTTTCCTGCAGTCAGAATCCTTAGTTTTATATGAGACTGGTTTGTGCTAATTGAATTTTCACTTGGGTAGATAAAATCTTTAACAACTCTGGAATAACTAAGTGCTCTTTGTTCAATGATGTGGATCAGAATGATTTACAGCACCTTTCACATAATCATGCTAATTTTGCTTTCATATGATTAATTAAAACAATATGTTCTTTCTTTGTAAAATAGAATTAGTGCACCCAAGGAGACAGGTTTTATTGCAAACTTCTTTTTCTGGTAATAAAAGCAATTTTCACTCACCACCTTTTTGGCAAAGCTAAGTAAACACGCTTAAGTGGGCAAGGAAACTGCAGCTGGGGTCAGATCCCTCCATGGAGTGTCACCGACGGGATTAGCAGGTTGCACTAAGGATGGTTGAGCCCCAGTGCTGTGAAGCAGAGCACAGTCAGCAGGAAGCTGCTTTGGGGATATCCAGGTCAAGTCCCTTCCCACTGCTGAAGTTTCCTGTGTCTCTCTCATCACATCTAGAGCCAAACTATGAAAACCAGAACCCAACCTGATATTTAAGCAAGAATTGGGATTTAAGCAGTAAATTCAAGCAGCAACAGGGACAGAACTGTTTGTGTGCAGTCAGTCATCACTGCCCTGGACCGTTCAGGAACTCCCCAGCAGCAATGGACCAACATGGAGTCAATGGACCACAACAAAGCCACTGACTGCTACAAGAGCAGGAATTTTGGACAGGCTGGAGATCACGGGATAGTGTGGGTTGGAAGGGACCTTTAAAGATCATCTAGTCCAACCCCTCAGCCATGGGCCATCTTTCACTGGAGATACACCCAGGCAGCTCCTGCCATGCACAGATCAAATGATGGACACACCACTCTTCATCTCAGATGCACAGATTAACCCCCTGGGCAGAGAGACTGGCAGTTCCTGCTGCTGAAGAGACAAAATTGTAGGTGGGTAACTAAACTGTCAGTAGAAACTGTTCCTGCAGGTACAGCAGTGGTCACTTAGGACACATGAGAAGGATGAGAGAGAACTTGACAGGGCCCTGCTCTGTGTATTGGATGCCAAAGAAGAAACTCTTTTATTGTCACTTGGTACTGTCCCTTCCAGTTTTTATTATTGGGCCTTGGCAGGACTATTTAGATCCTCTCCTTAAGGTAAAAACTGATGAAATACAGCAAATAATGAGACCTGTTACAGGAGAGTGGTGAAGTGGATCACACAGGGAGGCCCTGGAGGAGAGGCATGTGCTCTGGCTGATGGCAAAAAGTGAAGAGGCAGCCTCAAGAGATACTCTAATAGCACCAAAGGGGTAATTGTGCAACCTGATGCATGAGAATGTAGATTCACAACCATCATTATAATTAATAGCAACCATGTGGATGGCTAAACTCCACATACAGACCACTGAGTATTGGCCTCCAAATGTTCCCTCCTGTCTTATTTCACTTCAAGTCTGCAAATACCAGAAAGGTTACCCAAGTCAAAGTTTCAAACACACTAACATCATGGTATCACAACTCTGACTACGTGCCTGGATCTAAGAATTTTTTTAGTGCATGAAACAGTAAAGGAAAGCCTATAGTGCTGGGTTTCTCTAACCATTAAAGATATTCAAAATGAGAAGTTTATTTTCATCTGTCAAGCCAAGACCTCAAGTCACTTTGCCTAAAGTATCCATGTGTACCAGTGAAAAGAAATCCCTCAACTGTCAAATGTCACATTTCAAGCAGTTAACCCACCACCATACCATACAGAGAAACCTGCACAGAGGCATAAATAGGAGGAGAGTGAAGATCAGTCAAAGTAGCAATATGGGGGGGTTGAAATAAAAAAATCAACACTGGACAGATCAAAACAGAATGTTACTAGTACTTGAAACTAACACCAATGCTAGAATACAGCTGCAAGTGCTAGGCAGAAAAAAAATACCTTTTGGAAAAAAACTGTGAAATATTTAGGCATCAAATAAAGACAGCCCATCAGCAGGCAAAGGAACTCAAATCAATCAAGTTTAGGACAAGCTGAGTATAGATGGAACAAGCACATCCACTGGTGCAAGGAAACACAAGTACTCCCAGAAAGCCTAGAAAAGGCATCCTCTCAGGAAGTCATGCAGCTCATAGGGATACTGAAATGGAAATATTTAAACCTAATTCTGATTTCTGTAAGAGACTTAGATGCACAACAAGCCGGGAAAAAAAAAAAAAAAAGAAAAGAAAAGGAAAAGTTTTGCATACATGTTTTTCTGTATCTATCAAAGAATTTCCAAGGATTGTCTGATTAAAGGACCATCACTACCCTCTCTGCTGTAACCCTCTCCACATCGCAGCTTGCTTGCTCTAACAGGCAGAAGGGTGTTGGGTTATTTGAAAAATTCCTACCACTGCAAATAACTCCTTGTGCACACAATCGCCTCCAGGACAGAGGATGAGCAAAAAGCAAACTGCATGTGACAGGCCACTTAATGCACTTCATGGGGATGCTCAGTACATACTTTGACTACAGTCCTACCAGACTCTAATTTAGGTGTCATGACTACTTCTCTTCAGTGGCTGATGTGCAAGTTGTCCAGGAGCCTTGGCCAGTTCCTGGTCTTAACCTCTCCGTGCTCTCTGGAGCTCATGGGATTCAGCACCTCTGTCAGCCAAGGAAGGTGCCCTTCGGTTATGTGCCTCTAATGCTACTGCATGAAATAAAAACTCCAGCTAGAAAAGCAAGGAGAGAACAGACTAACAGGCTTCTTCTGGCTCAGGGTGGTCTGGATGCCAACAGTGGTCAGACAGCTTGGTTGGTCTGTCTGTCCTCTCACTGCACAGTCCTCTTGGAGCCAGAGCAGGCTGTGCCACACTCTGCTACCACCTCCTCCAGTGATTGGCATTTTCTACTCCTGTAAAATTAGTTTGATGACTAAATTAAACTAATAATTGCTTAATTTCCAAATACGGTCTCTGGGTGCACTTGAGTTAAAATGTGTTTCTCTTGTGAGGTACCAGGGAGATCTGGTTGTATTACTTATGGAATCTGGGCTAATTTAATTAATTTTTGATGGAAAGTGCTTGATTTTGCAGACGGTGGCTGTCCGCAGGGCCACACAGTTGCTGATATCTTTTCACTTTCCTCTGTGATGCAAGAGATGATAAAGGGCCCAATTAACAAAGTCACCTTGAGAGGGGGACCTTCTGTTAATGGGAGAACCAGAAGCTATTCATCTGGGAAAATTCTGCGTGCCTTATTTCTGTCCTATCAGCCATTCACCCACTCACAATATGCCTCTTGAAAACAACTGAATGCTGAGCGAGTCCATATGTCCACACTTTCACAAAGCCTTTCAAAGCAAGGTAACAATTAGAAGCATATTTATAAATGACATCCTGAAATTGTGCCCTTTCCCTCTTTCACTGGGCATCACCTCCAGTTCCATGTGCTCCCACTGGACTGCCAGCCCCATATGCAGGAACAGGCTGTTGTTCGTATCCCAGGTCAAAAGTCTGGGAATGCGAGTGCTGAAAACGGAGAAACAGCACCAGGGTAAGTGATAATAAACAGTTATTTCAAAAGTAAACCTGTACTGTTCAGACAGTTAAATTCCATTTTCCACTCTCCCACAGCCAAGGGAAGTCACAGACCTCCATCCAGGAGCATCACACATGCTTCCCATGCTGCCACATCTAGAGTAGCCTCAAAGTCATTGCTAGGGCTTCTAGCAAGCTCCACAGGGAAGGCTGCTCCTCTCCTCTCTCTGCCTTTAATTCCCTATGGAAAAGGGAAAATATTCTTGTTTTTTGCCCTCCTCCAAGTGATCTTGGTGACCCAGATCACTTTTTCCTGCAGGTCCAACCACTGCTCACCACAAGTGCAGACAGAATCCAGTCCTGCGAAGTGAACGGGGTCTCTGATCTCACAGGGATTGAGATACCAATATGACACAAGCAAACTGAAATTGAACCAGTCAGCATGTAATGGTAAGTGCCCTGTCAGCATGCTGAAGGGAGATGGAGAGTATCAGCTCATCCCCGCAGCTCACAGGAAATCCTGACAGGCACTTCAGTCCACAGAGCATGAAACACAACGGTAAAGATGCATCTTGGAATTTGAGATTTACTCTCAAGGGCAAAGTGGTTGAGTTCTGCTGAAGCTTCCCCAGCTTTAAACAGCACACAGAGAATAAGGAGCAACAGCTCAGCTGCTTTCTCCAAAAATGATGCACAAGATCTAGGCCACTGTCTGTCAGCAATGAGAAGGGAACCTCCCCAGAGAAAAATCAGCTAGATGAGGAGGAAGAGGAAGTAAGGAAGTAAAGGTAGAATAGTTCTGCAAAAGATGAAGAGGTAAGAAAGAGTTTTACAGAGCTTTGAGTCATACTACAGATGAAGGAATGGTGAATTTTGGTGGTAATGTGAGATGTTGAGTGGTCTTAACCCCACTCCTCAGTGTGGGTCATTTTCTATCATTTTTGATAAAACTATCATTTCCATTCAAATATCTATTGGTGCCAAACCAAGAGTTTTAAGGTTTTATCCTTCAAACTCTCCCAAAGCACTGAATGGGGGAGTAGACACAAAGCAAATGGTACACACAGAACCATGCCTAAGTCTGGCCTTGGAAACTCAGGTGTCCTCTCCTGAGGCGCTGAATGCAGCCTGCTGTGATCTGCCAGGAACTGCATCACACCAACAGAGGGAGTTAAGGATATCTCCATGGGTTTTGGTGCCTTCACAGCAGAGAATCTCACCACATAAACCCTGACAGTAACAGATGATTTTTACACACAGTTCTTTCCTCTATATTACAGAGTCATAGAATAGTTTTGGCCAAAAGGGACCTTTAAAGGTCAACTAGTCCAATATCCCCCCCCCTCAGATTCTTGAAATAAGTGTTCACTCTGGACACTCATTTCTGTTAATGAGGCTCAGGACCTGAAAAATCCAAAACTAGCAGGATGAACACATACATCCAGCAGCATCCACACACTGACAACAGCCAGCCTGGTATCTCATGACTCCCCTTGGGACAGAGGAGGGCTTGAAAGAGAAAAGCTCGATTCAGGAGCGCTGACGTTATAAGGCCTCTAGTACAATATTAAATTAGAGGCTTTGGTACTCCCTCTAGGACCACATACTGCTATTTGTAATACAGTTGAGCTGCAGTTAAAATGACGACTTGTGAAAGGAATAGACTACCATAAAAAGAATTAATTCTCTGTACTCCAGATCAGAGCTGCAGCACTGTAGTGAGGCCTTTGGAAACAAATAATCAAAGAGCAATAAACCTATTAAAAAATAAACTTTTACTGCACCAAAAGGGTGAAATAATGACCTGTCAAAGGAATGGCTCAGTTAAATGAATACGTTTTCTATTTTGCAAATCAAAGCAAATTTCCTAGAGAAGAGGATCTTTCTTAAACAAATGCTTCCTCTATGATTAGGCATGTTGGAACTGCAGCTCGACTTCACAACATGGCTGTGCATTAAGCAGATTTTTACTAGAGCAAAGAAGTTATGGATGCAGTTAGTCAGCAAAAAATTAAAAGAGGATAATCGCAATATTTAGGCATTAAAGACCAAGAGGCACTATTTGACATGTAAAATGCTCTGGAGCTGCAGCTTTCAGTGTGTGGCAGTGACCATGTCTGGTACCCTGTGCTTCAAGTGGATCCTGTTTAAAGACAAGTGCCCCTTTTCCCAGTGACTGTGTTGCTCCCATCTATTCTCTACCAATGACAGCTATATTTTGCACCTATGGTAGGTTGCAGCAAGGGCATGTCCAGTTTATTCAAACCTCTGTCCCCCATTCCCTAAATTTCCCAGCAGGGACCAACTGCTTTTGTGTCCTGTCATAGGGACCTCCATCAGGTTACACAGCATCAGCTATTCTCAGCCCCACCGCTCCAAAAACACATGTACTCTGATAAAAGTCCCAGGGTTCTATGACAAAAAAAAAGTTTGGCTTTTCTCCCAGCCTGACGCAGACAGGTCAGACATTCATGATCCACCTGTGCAGATGATGGTAGGAGGTTCATGCCTTTGAAAACAAACAAATCGGGCATTTCTAGGAGCCGCAGTCTTCAAAAAGATATCAGGCAAGGACTCAAAATTAAAATGGCAGAACCAGCAATGGTTATGTGTACCCAAAACACCCTCATGGTGGTGAGAGGGAAATCGCCTCACCCACAGCCCTTGCAAAAATTCATCCAGTACCTCCACTTTTCCATAGTGACAAGGTTTTATTTACCTAAAAAAGATGTATCCTGATTTTGATGAGCTCTTGCTACTTTTTAATCTATCACTCAGGGAGTCGCTCTTGCAGAAAGTATTTGACACTGAGTGAGAGGCAGCAGTGCCTGGCAAAACCTGACTTGCCTGTTTTTATGGAGGCTGTGTCTGAGCATCCATCAGGTGTGCTGTTCACACAGCCCAGCCAGACACTGCTCTCTGGCAAGTTTGGCAGATATCACAGCACTGTCTCTCACTCAGAGAGAGTGTTTTTATTTCTCTCACTACCCAGATGAAGGAGAAACT
This sequence comes from Lepidothrix coronata, assembly GCF_001604755.1. Classification (NCBI taxonomy): domain Eukaryota; kingdom Metazoa; phylum Chordata; class Aves; order Passeriformes; family Pipridae; genus Lepidothrix; species Lepidothrix coronata. Next base: position 1,055,756 of record NW_016690420.1, on the reverse strand, counting down.
CGAGGAGACAGTTGTCTTTCCTCCTCACACCGCTTTTGCACTTCACAGTAACAGCACTGCTGAGCTCTACAAAGCCTACATCTTTTTCTTGCTCTGAATGTGGTAAGATGCAGCAATTTTATTCCACCTTTAATAACATGGAAACTGGCATTTAATTTTTTATGTTAGCTTAAAACCCAGGAGGTTGCTAGGCTTTACACATCAGCAAAATCAATCTCCTCTTGGGTCATTTAGAGAGTTCAGAAGTCCGACACTACTGCTGGCAACTAATCCTTTCCTCCCCCTCTTCCCTCCCCTTTCAAACACCCTTTCAATTTTGCTGGACTAAAGGCAGGGGTAAGGTCAGATGACTGGCTGGGCTCCTGGGGTACTGCAGGGGCCATAAACCAACAGGAATTAAAGCAGGATATACATGCCAGGTTATCAAGCCCGTTTCCTGGCCAGTGCAGTTTACTAGCCCATGACATATTCTCTTGTGCTTTATCTACAGCTCTTGAACAGAGTTTGCTGCTATTCATTTCTGGTCACTAGGACTTTGCAGCTCTTACAATGACCTGCAGGCTGGTTTGATCCTACCTGCAAAGGCTGTCTTGTCTAAGGAAAAAAAAAAAAAAAACAGTGTATAAAGGAACAGATAAGAACATATTCCTGCAGAGACGAGTCCCTGAGGTTTTAGGGTTTCATGCACTACCAGCAAGTTCACTGGACTTGTGAGAAACGTCTATACCACCAGTGTTTTAAAACCTACTTTAGGTTTTAAACCTGCTTTTTCTTCTCTTTGGATTTTCTAAAGGGAAAGTTCAAGAGACTGGAATGCAAGAGGGGGGGAGAAAAAGCCACAAATAGGATCAGTTCCAAGAATATCAGCTACTTGTCAGCTCTGCAAAATAGCTGTTAATTTATGGAGCAGAAGTGTGCAGGTTCTTTCAGAGCCATACGTCAAAGCTTTCTCACTATGATATCTGGCTTTATTTGGCCTTCATATTATGGACCAAATTGGATTTCTCTGGTTCTGGATAAACCACGCAAGGGTGATGTACACTGTGATTTATTGCTGCAAGTGCTTAAAACGCCTCCCACTAAATTTGTAGTGACCTTATCACACTATTAAAACCTGAAGTAAATAAGTGCACTGAGTAAAGGTTAACAACACCTCAAATAAAACAAACAGCAAACAGAGGGGAGAGGAGCTTCTTGCTCCCATTGCTGGCACATTCCAGAGAATAAATTTGCTGCATGGTCTGTCAGCACAAGAGAAGAGCCCAGAGGATGCAGAGCCATGCAGAGATAACAAATGGGGTTTAACTCCCCAGACCAGCCCCCAACCCTGCAGCCCTCTGAGCAGAACAGTTTTGTGTGTGGTTTGCTCTGACAGGTTTTCACCTCCAGAAGCCCCTGGATCAGGCCTCATAAAGAACAGCATCCCTCAAGCTCCAGCCCAGGCTGGGTAACAACAGCAGCAGAGAGGTTCACAGGACTCCCTCTGTGCAGGGAGCCTGCATCTAGGATCAAAGCCCAAAAACCACTGAAGACGATCCTTTACAGAATCACTAAAGGTTACATGTACTGCCAGGGGTTAAGAAACCAGCAGCTTTCCTGTTGTGCCTGAAAGGGACTGTACAACTCGTTTGCCTGCCTTAGTCAGATCCCTTCGAGCAGTGTGAGATGTTCCCCTCTCAGGCCACGACACCCAGCAGTGAGCCCAGGCAGGTTTGTGAAAACCCAGGCAGGTACCAGAGATCTCTGCCACTTCTCAAACAAGATTCCCTGAGCTGGAGGTTCCCTGTCCCCACACCCTCCTGTAGCCACAGCAAGACCCCAAGGGCTGAACCCCTCGCATGCCAGAGGTGAGAGGGCAGCTGCCCATTCCTGGAGCAGACTTAAACCATCAGATAACAAATCAGTAACACAAAGTTATCACTGTCCACCTTTTCAGTGCACCAGTCAGTTCCCCTCTCCAGACAGAGCAGTAACTTAAGCAATAGCTCTACAGCCAAAGAAAGAGCCTCTAGAGAAAGAAATTTTACACTGTGGTCTGACAAGAGAGTTGTCATCAAATCTAGCCCAGAGTTTTAAACAAAGGCTGTTTTTCCTATAATAATTGTTTTAGGCTTATTTTTAAAACACCATGCATAGGCCATGCCTTCTGCTGTCTCTCACTAAGATTTATAAATTATCTTATATCTGAATAAAAATAGTATCAGGAAGTAGAGAAGCCCTTACAGAAACACGGACAAGGTGAACAAATACAGACACTGACCCAGAGAAAGAAAAAGAAACATTTAAACCACTGATTTAAACAGGCTCCTTGCTGTTTTGTAGAGGGAGATATTCTCATCTCCAGGTGCTCAGTGTTACAGCCAAATAACAATAATGCCTTGTGCAAACGAGAGCAATGGAACACACCTTCCTCAAGTCAAAGCTTGCTTAAATGAAAAGCAAAATTAGGGGGGAAAAGGCATTTTTCACTAGAGAACCTCAAAAAAGAATGTTCAAAGTCCTCAAAACAAAAGAAAAAAAACCAACCAGATGATTGCTGAACAAAAGCTGAAGCAGGTTTCATTCGTTTGGCCTCTGCGTTTAGAATTATTTTTTTTATTCCAAAGTAAATATTCATTTCCCATTTCAGACAAGTGCAAAGTTCTAAAAGTTTCTCCCCAGATATTAATCTGTTTGAATATAACATTTAGTACTCCCGGCCTCATTTTCTCTCTGATACATCACCAAAGGTGAATCAGGTCATTAGAATCTCCTTCCTTCTTATTCCAACAGCAATTGTGATAATAAATTCATTATTTTCATAATTGCTTTATTATAATTTAGTAATAGATTCACATTAATTTCAAAAGTCTTACTATGAGGCATTATCCAAATAAAATAAGAAACAATTAAAATTAAATTTATCTAAAATCCTATTTAGAAGGCATTATCCAAACAAAATAAGTAATATGTAGCATGAAATTTATCTAACATCCTATTAAAAATTATAACTTTGAGGCCAAAAAGAAATACTTTACATAAAGGCATACAAAATAATTGACTTTTTATGCTGTGCTTTTGAAGTGAGAGCAGATAGCCAGTAATAGTGATAAAACAAACAGAAATGCTGGGCAATCACAAAGGCTTCAAGCCCCCAGGGCTGATCCCAGCAGCCCACCCAAGCCCTCTCCTCTGATCCAGTCTTCCATTTTCCCTTAGAAATTCAGAAATGTTATTACACCAGTGACTCACTTTTGCCAGGGCAGCCAGAACTCCTTGAGAAGATTCTTCCTGCTGCCTTGAAGCCTTCAGGTTAAGAAATTCCTCTTCTCTGGCTGCAGGGAGGCTCCATGGCTGTGTCCTCCCTGCCAGCCCCAGCAAGTAATCACAGCCTCACCTGAGCAGCCTCCCACCCCCACAGAACCCGTTACCCCAAACCATGGGCAGCTGTGGGGAGCAGCTCTCAGCCCCTGATCACAAACCCCTTTTCACCTGGTCTGGCCTGGGTTGGGTCACTTACTCAGAACCAGAGTGTTTGAAAGGAGAAAAGGCTTTGAAACCAAAGGCACCTGACGTCCCTGTCTTTGTCCAGCCTTCATGCACTTTCCTTGCAGAAATCACAGCAGATTGCTGTTTGTTCCCTAAGGCTCCTGAGATCTTTGTGGCATCATCTACTATCTTGAGTTATAAACTGCTTTGTTTGCTACCTTGGGGAGCGTGTAGCTAAGTCCTGCCTCAGACTGCTCTCTTGAATGTCCCTCCATTAGGCTGTAGCCACTTTTAAATTAAAACCCTCATAATTTTTTTTGTTCTAAGCATGTGTTGAACTGTTCTTCCTGGAGAGATGTATTTTCTCTACAGTAATGGAACATGTATTAATGTAAATCAGCCTTCTGTGTAACAAATACATGGTAACCCTAACACATTTCTATAGTACGTGTCAATAACTAGGTCATATACAGCATTAAGAAAAAATGCTACAGACCACAGTCCCACATGACAAACAGCAACATTTTATTTGAGTAACTTGATCTCAGCATCCAGTTTTACATTCGAGAATGTATGTTCGTGTTCAGAAATATATTAAAGCAAACACTTAACTCCACCCGTCAGTTATCTCCTGTCTCAGCCTTCCTGAAATGAGTCATTAGTTGTATTTCATCTGTTCAGTTCCAAAATCCTCAAATTCAGCTGCAAAAATGGAACCCCTTTGATCTTAGATTGCCACTAATTCATAATTGATAACCCAGTCTGGAAGGAAAGGAAAAGCTTCGTCCCCATTAGTCGTTCCACTTAATATGTTCTGGTGCTTCAATTATGCAAAACCCAACTCTCAGGGTCTGATTGCCTTCCAAAATGTGAGTCAATGGGGGGAAGAGAAAAACCCAGATTGAATTATTCCAGCTGTAAATCTTTGTAATAGCATTGATGTCACGAGAGTGATACTCAACACTGAACAATTCTGTTTGTTTTCCGAGCTGTTGCTTTGTAGAATTCCCAAGGCATCCATTAATGACTTCAGAGAGCTCAGAGTGGAGAAGGACTTGTTCTCCCTCACTTATATTTTTTTGGTCAGGTCATTAGGCTCTGTGTTGTAATGACCCTTTTTGGCCCAAGGCACTAAAAGCCTTGGAGTAATATATGACCTGGTAAGTAAGTAAGTGAGGACGAATAATTAAGACAAGTAATTATGCCCTTTATTTTGTAGAAGACAAATTGTCACTTCTTTCTGAAGACATTTGAATTATAAATGTTGAAAATATGAGAACTGTGAAGAAAACAGCAACGTGCAAACATCAGTGGGCCAAAGCATGTTTTTCTTCTGGGAGACTGACAGAAGCAGGACTACACAGCAGGGAACTCAGCTGCAAAGGCAGATATGCCTGCAGCACCTCATGAATAACCAGCAATCAAAAATATGGATATGACTGCACCTGTGTTCTGTCACCCAGCAAGTTGTTGGGCTTAAAGAAGAATCTTTGAACTTTCTTTTAGACAAAACTGTACAACCACGCAGCAAACTCCCAGGAATCAAGGGAAATTAAAGCCTGCAATTGCACAAGTGCTGTTCAAGATGAGAAGTATCACCTGTTCAGGACATTTTGGTTCCATAGCTCTCCAGAATTCAGACACATTAGCACAAAAAGAAAAAATTCAGTTTGGTTTTCTACTGGCTTGTGTGAAGTGTGTGATGTACTCCACATTCTAGGAAGTTGTGAACTGCACGTGGAAGTTCTCCCGGAACAGGACCAGGATGAGGCCTCTTTGCTATAGGGCACCACAGCTTTTCTTTTTCAGGTGCATATAGGATCTCCACTCTACCTATCACTGATTTTTTATAAACTTCAATCTCTTCCACACTTGTCCTCAACTGTCAACAGGTCCTGACACTGGTGGGAAGTCTGGGAGATATCCAGTGCAAAGGCATAACCTTCCTTTCTGTGTTAAACTATGCTAAACACAAATATTTTGGAGCAGAAATTCACATCCACTCTTTTACGTACAATGAGTTTCCCAGAGTGACAGAGTAAAGTCAAAGGCTTAGAGCAAATGGAGGGAACATCTTCACATTGCAGTTATTGCCAGAATGTGTCAAAGCCATCACATAAACCTACTTGCATTTTCTGGTACATTTTAAGGGCCAAGCCATTAACCTCTTACAAGGCTAAATCTATCGAGTTCTCCAGGCTTCCCTTGCTCTGTAATTACTTCCCTGTCGAAACCTTTCTGGTACTTGGAAATTGCGGGGTACACCACGCTTTTTATAAACAGACAGATGCTACCTGTCCTCACAGACCATTCCCTTTTCCCTCATTCCTCTTTGTCACGTGCTGCAACACACTTGCTGTTACTTTTGCACTCTTGGTATTCTCATTCTCTCCCGAATTTCCTCTTATTTCTCAAGGGAAACACATGCCTCAGCCTTACACAAGTCTGTGAGAGCAGTAGACTGTCAGATGGTTTCCTTGGGCAGTGCAGACCCCTCCCCACATCCCAGGGTAGGGGCTGTCCTGCAGGTGACAGGGGCCCAAAGCTCTGGCTTTGAGGGCAGACTTTGGGAATCCTGTCTCGTGGCCAGCAGGACTGGGACCATTGATCCTGGGCCAGTTCTTACCTTATACTTTGCCTCTTCTGCTGCCTGTTCTCCTGTTGTTTTTATTTTTCACAGACACTTGGCAAAAGAAAAACAACCCTGCACCTCACAGACATTTTAATAATTCATATTCAACTTCAGTCACTGCAAGTTTAATAAACGAGTACTTATTAGAATACAATCACCTCTTCTTAAAGCGGGTACTTTTTAGGGATGAAATCACAATAATTACCTGTACGAATATGTATGAATAACATTCAGTCCTCCTGTTTTCATTATTTTGTTCATTTGCATGAAATCCTTCCCTACTGTTCCCCTTGCCTCTGTTTTAGCAAAGACTTTGCTTTTAATTGGACTGAATATTCAGCTGGGTTCAAACCTGAATTCGTATGTAAGAAAGCTATACATAGCAACCTGCTCATCCTGGAATCCATTAAAAATAACAGGAGGGGTTGAAATGAGATTATTTCAAGAGCTCTCTTGCATTCATAGGAAAACAGATTTATTGCACTTGCAGTGAAGCTCTCCCAGGTAAGGGAGATGCAGGTGATAACATTGAATCCTCCTGGTTTTTCCTCTTGTTCACAAAGCAGAACCATGAGAATTTCTGAGCTAATTTCATACCTGAAAACCATCTTTGCATGTATTGAGAGCCTGCTCTCTGCACCTCTGCTCAGAGTCTGATCTTACTGTAAGCACAGCAACACACCAACCCTGTCCCCTTCTGCAGCCTCCTTCCCTCAGCCCTCCCTCAGGGATGCACTGTGAAATTCAACTTGGCACTAAATGGAAGCAGTGGAGAATACTGTACAAAACTAAAATAAACCAGACACTGTAAAGTGGCAACTACAATAAAAACATCTGCAAGAGCCAGGAAAGCAGGTTGAAAAGCTGATAAATCCTCAGAGAAGGCAAGCCCAGCTACCTCAGCATCACGCTCCCAGAGGAGGGTTGACCACAGCCTTACCACGCACCCCTGAGCCCAGCCACCCTCCCACAGGGCTCCAATGAAAGTTGGGCTCACGGCATAAAAAGCAGCATGTTGCCCAAAGAACAGACCAAATTGCAGCCTGCCATCTCAGCTGCCACCCCTCTGGCAGGATGCAGGCTGTGTTTTCATTCCAGGGGAGGTTTCTTATTTCTCTCACTTAAAAAATAGCTATTTTCATTAAGAGCATCTTTTCTGCACTCCCACTCACAGCAAGAAAATGGAAAGTGATCCAGAGACTTTAGATTTCTCCTTCCAGCACTTGACAGGGGAAGCTTCCAGGAAGAAAAAGAAACCCCACCTTAACAAGATAATTAATTGTTTTGGGGGGCGTGTTGTGGAACTGTTTTATGGAAGAGAACACAGGGGGAGGACAATTTTGACTTTCTCAGCAAGGAAAAATAACAGCTTTATAAGTCAGAGGCACACACACCCTAAGGCTGTAGCTGAATTTTTGAAGGGCAAGTCCTCTGCTAAGGCTTGCCTTACTGGTTGCCCTGCAGTGACCTCATGCAGCAGTCCCAGAAGAGGAGTTGAAGTTGCCATCTGCAAAGGCACAGGCTCGGATGTGCCTCCTGAAGAGGATGCACATTGAACTCCAGGGCTACAAACAGAGGCCAGGTGAAGGAGCAGCATGCTCTCCTGTGTCAGGTAACACGTGGCCTTTCAAGCTGCTCTTCAAAGCAGAACATCTTCCCTTGCACCACAGAGCCACATGCAGCTCTAGCTTAGGGTCCTGGTGAAAGGTCTGTGCTCAGAGGGGCTGTGATTAGCAGCCAAATGAAACAGAGTAAACTTGTAGAGGTTTCGAGAGTGTGTTTTACTGACTGTCACACACCCCTTTAGTGTTGAAAGTCTGTTGATCCCAAAAGGTTCAGGCTGCTAAACAGAAGTCACAGGAGCCAAGGTGGTTTTCTTTGAAGTCTTGCTTCCAGTTGCTTACAACTTCCAGCTCCCACAGTAAACGAGCTGCAGCTTGGCACTGTGTAGATAAAGGTCTTACATTTGCACTATACCAAAAGAGCTCCCAGAGCTCAGAGTCATTCCTCTGCACCATGCAGATTCCTGTAAAGCACAGTAGGGTCTTTTTCGTCCCATTTGTTTTCCCTACAGAGCCCACATCACAGGTTTGTTTGTTGTTTGTTTTTTTCTAGGAGCAAACTGAAATAAACTGAACATCAGTGTGGCTGAGGTCTGTAGTAGATCTTTAGTTGATATAAATTAACAGAGCTCTGACCCATATTCCTAATTCACACTTCTTGCCAAGCCAGGAATGGGTGGTGAAATAAACTCAGGGAGAATATGGTTAACTGTATGAGCCTTGGCTTCAACAAGGTGAAGGACTCATCATTTATCTTCATTTTCATGGTCCTCACGCCAAAACTAGAAGAGGAAAGAGGTATTTGTTTCAGTGTCCTGGAGTTCATTTACTCTTGCATTTTATAAGAGCCTGTAACTCGTGTCTTCTCCCAACTCATTTTCCCTGGTGCACTGGCAGAGAAGAACGCTGGGCAAACACAAAAATCACCCCAAAAAATACTGACCATGTTTGGATATAACCTAGTTTGGGAATCTCTGGGATGCAGAGGAAGTTGAACTGGCTACCCAGTTCTGGCTGTGTAAAAGCACCCTGGCTTGTTTTTAAGCTTATTTATGTACAGATCAAACAAACAGACTTCCGAGCGCTTTCATTTAACTTTGATGCCAAACTTTGATGTTTTCACCATTTACAGTAATCATTTTTATGTGCATTTAATATTATTTTTTTAGTCCAAAACACTACACATAAAAAGACCAACTTCATTTAAAATATGCAGCATTTTTGCTATTTGAAAACTCTGCATTTTTAATTTGTTTCTTATCAGCAGAGTACTTCTGGGGCAAAGAGAACATCAAGTTTTTAATGCCTTTCAGTTGATTTAAATTAATATTTTATGTTTCTATTCAAAAGAGCTGGCTAATAGAAGGGTTCTGACATTTTTTCACACTCTTTTTCTGGCATGTGTTATATGCAAAGCAATGGTTATTTCTCAAATGTTTGGTGCTTTATTCCATGATAAGTACCCAAAAGATGACATTTCCACACAGTTTAATGCACTTGGATCACTGCTCAAATGCCCTGTGCTCAGGCTGGGGAGGACAGGGACCCCAGCCTCTCAAGATTAAGATTTACATCATAATATATCAACCCTTTGCTTTAGAGGCAAACACCTACCACCTACCTTTGTGTGCTTTAAAGCCCCATCCCCCCAAAACAACCAAATGGGGAAGTATTTCTCTCCCTAGTTCTGCCTCTGCCAAGCTCTTTCCTAAGAACATAGAAAGCCACAGATAAGAGTGAAGCTTTTAATCAAAAGGGGCCTGAATGATTTCTATTGCATTTAATAACCACTTCATCACTGTCTCTAGATGAAAGTCCTGTATTGGATTCCATAGCTGACAACAGTGATGAGGGAGAGGATAGTCTTCAATTAGGAAGCTGCACCCCTCTCCTTCGAAAATTGATGGAGGAGGACAGTATCTGAATTTCCTTTTCACTGCTGAACACTCCACCTGCCTTTAATCCAGGTAGCTCGGGGGCTGGTAGCAATGTAGTACCAGCAGGACGGAGCTCAGTTTGTATTATATCACAGTATTTATCAGAATTAAGGTCAGAATGATGCCATGGTCATAATGCCCAGAAACCATCCAAGATTCTGCTAAGAAGACAGTCCTAGATGACTGCTAAGGAAGCTGGGAATCATTTCCAGTAGGCATCTGCTATACAGAAACAGTGTTAACCTAGGACAACTCATATTTAACCTACAGGATTCACTAAACAGAGATGAACCCTGGGCTTCCGAAAGCAAACACAGCTTTTTAAGTTGGGAATCCTGCTTTGCTGCTCCTGTTTAGGCCACAACTAACCTTCAGCTCACTGAATCAAGAATGTCTCTGCAAGCAGGAAAAACTACCCCTCTGTTCCTGACATACCCACATATTGTACCAAACATTTTCTTCCTTTGTGTTGGTGTATATATGCTCTTACAGCCCTCAGCTTCCCCATGGGCCAGACTACTCTGAGAATTTAATGGGCACACAAACCATTATGTTCCTCAGTTGAAAGTACTGGAGTCAGCCAGTATCAGCCGTACAAATGAAGCAGCAGCAGGTCACCACCCACATATGCAAAGCCCTCACTGAGCATCTCATGAGGAGGATTTTAGACACCTCTGGAAGCACAAACTCTTCTAGCACTTTGGTTAATGGGAAGCAGTGGAACTGCAGCAGAATCACTGGGGATGCAGGCTCTCACAACTATCTCTGCTTACAGCCACCACAGCAACAGACAGATCTACAAATAACATCTGGAAAATGAGGGAACTTAGGAGAGGACCATAATTACCGAGCCAAGTCCCACACAGCACAGGCTACTGCAGAGTTAGACAGCATTTTTAGAGAAAGAAACCATTATTGCCATTATCCAGGAGGACAGAGTACAGGGGAGAAAGTCTTCCTCTCTAGGGCAGATGAAGGAGGAGGAGAGCAGTGAGAAGCAATCATTACTAAAATAATTGGCTGCCTGCTTTGCACAGTTGCCACAAAATGTTTACGCTATCAGTGCCATGAGTGTGTTGACTTGCCAAAGTCACAGCTGTGCCAAGGAACTGTCAGCTGCAGGGGCTGCTGTTGCCTTTCACCTTGTCAGTATATGATGAACCCCTGGGTCATCACCCCTATCCCCCTGCTTTCCCAGAGCCATATCAGAAAGATTTATTATTAGCCTCCTTCTGAAACCTAGAATTTTAGGTGATTACTATCAGGACCAAATGTAACATCTGAAACCTGTTTCTGAAAAACGAAGATAGGATGCTGACTGATAAAGGATCTGAATTATTTTTTTTTTTTAAAAAGTGAGTAATAAGTTTGAAGCTTCTGTGTAGACCTGTTGTTTTTCCCTGCTGTAGATAGAAAGAAATGTTAACATCTTAGATTCAGGCACAATGATACTGAGTTTACTCCAGGACTGTGCTGGAGTGGAGTAGAAATGTCATTTCATGAAAGTATTTTTGTTTGCTTCCCCCCCTCATTTTCCAACTAACTTTAAGAAAACACACCTTGAAGAAGGAAGGATGCTTTTGTCTTGTATCAAAGACGACGGACATAAAAAAAGAACTCCTAAGAGATGCAAAAGTGGTTAACTGAGCACGGGCAGTCATTGCAAAAATTCCATCAAGAAGTCTCACTTAACATTGAGAAATCATATTAAAGAAAGGTATGGTCTAGGAAGGAAAGACACACTACACAGTAACTTATTCATAGACTACATGTGGAAGGAAAGCTTCTAAGAGCACAATCCTGAAGGCAGCTGCAGATCCCTGCAAGTCACTGCTGCTCTCAGTTCTGGGGGTGGTGAGCACACTCAGCACACTGCAGGATTTGCCTCTAATGGCTATCTGAGCCCAAAGCCAAACTGTTAAATTAATAAAATCCCTGCATGCTAGATCAGGACATGAGAAGATTGCCTGCGTTGCTGAGAGATTATCAAGTGAATAAATCTAGCATGTGATAGATAAAACAAATACCCATTAAAAATACAAATCTCTCAACACTGGGAAGAGAAATGCATTCCCAGCACAGACTCTGAAAGCCTTCAAAAAGACAGGCATATCCAGCATCAGAACAGATGGAGAAGATGAACAATAATTCCTTTCCAAGCATCCATGCCCACGAAAGCAGTGAGCACAGGCCCCCTAAAGAGACAGATAATAAGAGCAAAAGAAAAATGAAGAGTATCTTCAAACACCTCAGACTTGATGAGAACAGCTGGGAATCTCTGCTTTGAAGTGTGACATACTAGAGACAAACTCAGACATTTCTGGCTACTTAGCCAATAGTTCAGTTGGCATTGCCTTAATCTCAGAAATTTTCACTGACTTTTGTAGGTAAGAGAGGTGTAACTGCACCAGACTTTTGACCCCTATTTTTGGCTCCAGTCAGCCCAAGGTAAATCCAAGTTTGAAATAATTTTACCCCTTCCCTTCACTGACTTTGGAATCCACCTTCCCCTCCTAAAGGCACCTCAGTTCTGGTTGTTTCACACTCAGATTTCTCTGGATATGCCTTGGTCAAGAAGATGCCATTTGTCTTCCCTCACTGACCCGCCTGCAACCCCATTTCTACATTTACCTAAGGCCCTGGGCACACTAAGGGTGAAACTCATAACCAGTGTTATTTAAGAGGTTGCTACCAACGGGTATCCTGGGCAGCTTCCCAATTCATATGGACAGGGCAGACAAAACCCAGCTGGAGCATATGCATGGATATACTATCCCCCACTAGAAGTTCTTTGTCTCTAGAAGTCATCCCTGGTGATTGAGCCTTTCCAGCTCAAGGTTCAGTATCTCCAGCTTGTCTTTACTCACAAGAACCATGTTACAGGCTCCAACTTGGGCACCTCTGTCACAGCACAAATTGTTGCTTCAGCCTGTGCTCTGAGCTGACAGAATACAAACCCTCCAGGCAGCCTTCAGCCTCAGTACTAACTCCAGTAAAACCCCAAGCCCAGCCCCCCTGGGAAGAGCCTGCCTCCTAACTCAGGAATGCCTTCCCCCACTTGTACAGCCAGGTTCTTCTTTAGACCTCACTGAACTAGTGACACATTTCAGGCTTGAAAGAAATAGAAAAGGACTTATTAAGCCCGTGATGAGAATCAGAATAATGAATAGCTGAAAGCTAAAGCTATGCAAGTTATGATAAGTTATGCAAGTTATGACAAAAGGCATTTAGTTGCTGGAAGAACTACCACAAGGCAGATGTCCCACCTCCATTCTGCACCACACTGGGGTTCAGCTACACCCACTTTCTGGTGAAAACTTCTGCTTTTTCCAATTTTCAGCTCTTTTAAGAGTTTTTCAGTACAGCAAGGTGAATGATTCAGGAAATTCAAACTCCAGAAGAGAGGGCAGCAGCACGAGGCTCATTATTAGTTATTTAATCAGCCATTTGTGGGGGTTCCTGGGCTTGTGCCAGCTCTACCTTCAGAGTTTTTGGACACACACTGTGTGAGGGGAAGGACTCCTGTGCACTCTCTCAAGCTGTTCCATTACATCTGATTTATAGCATGACACCACTTGTTCTAGCCCATAACCTTGAGCTTGTAAACTACACAGGGGAAAATTTACTAACCACTGAGTTCATCTTAATGCACTATTGGGACTCTTAAGTGGGAAAAAAAGAAGGCAAAGAATCGGGGGCATCCAGAGGAGCTGGTTTTGAACAGCAATCCTTTCCTGGCCCAATCCAGCGCATCTCACAGTCCACTCTGTTTTCATTTAAATAAAGTTTTAATTTACATGGCCAGCACAGAGTAAGGACCTATGTTTGTCTTGCTTTGAAGGTGATAATCAATAGGAGAGTTGTAGATACATTTCACTTACTAGCTGCACACACGGCTGGAGTTTACCTCAACAGCACATACAAATGCCTTTACTCCACCCTTCGCTGGCATCAGAGTTTGATTAATAACAGAAGCCAGAAAACTGTTTTGTAACTTTTCTATCAGGAAAGAAAGTTGTCACCCACGCAGCAGAACAATTTCCTAGCAGTAAAGGAGTCCCCATCAGTGTAAACAGAAAAGCACTGAGAGCTGGAATACAGGTGTTACAGGTCCTTAGTGCAACTCTGATGAGCAACCTAACACAGACCTGGGACTTGCATGAACATCAGAGCCAACAACACGCTCTCATCAGAGGCTGCAAACTGCATCCTTGGCTCCACCAGAAGTGTGGCCAGATGACCAAAGGAAGTTATCTCCCTTTCATCAGTGCTGGTGAAGCTGTACCTGGAACACCAAGTCTGGTTTTAGGTTCTGCACTGCAACAGAAATGGGGAAACTGGAGAGGGGACAGCACAAGGGCTGGAGAACAGGATTTATGAGGAAAGGCTGAAGCTGGGCTTGTTCATCCTGCCCAAGAGGTGGGTTAGCAGGGTGATCTGACAGCAACAAGGAGCTACAATGTGATGGAGTCAACCACTTCTCAGTAGCACTAGGGAACAGAATAAAGGACAAGGACAACAGAGCTTGGAAGCTCAGGCTGGCTTGGCAAGAAGTTTTTACAGGGAGACAAGCACAGCACTAGTACAGGCCAGAGGTGGCTGGGCCTCCCATAGTGTTAGAGACACTTGATGCAGTGTTGACAAAGGTCCCAACTCTGAGCTAATTTAAAATAAAGATATCATACGAATACAAATACGGTTTCAGCCTCCACTTCATTATTTTTGGAGCAGGGAAAAAGGGAGTCTATCTAGGTTCATCTTTGACAAGTTCATTTTACCACACAGAACTTGATGGCTGCACTACTGTGAGATACACAGAAGCAGCACCCACAAATGCAGTAGTTATTCAGATGCTCTGCCCCACGTTTTGTCTTCATTTTCAAGGATGCTCAGTTCAAGTGTATTACAGACTTTCAGATTAATTTCCTCAGCTAATACTCTGAGGTGAACATCTAATTTGCCCAAGGTAAAGTTACACTCTCCTTGGTTTGTTCCCTTCAATGGCAGCCTGCCCTCCATACCAGCATACAACTTCCTTGAAACACGAAGAGAGTGTTGATGTTATAGAGCAAATACAAAATGAGCTCTGCGTTTGCTGACTATTCCCAGAAGATATCTTGCTCCTTACTTCAGTCTAAGTATTCAAAAGTCAGTTCCTGAAACTTTCCCCTCCTTTCAAGTAATTTTGCCTAGGTAAGGCTCCAGCAAACAGCAGCCTGTGTGATTATTTCTGCTATTACAGTCTCTTATTTTGTTTAATTTTTAATTATTTTAAATTACACAGCTGAAGTGCAACTGGATATATAGCAGTGGATAGATGTCATTCAGCAAAAAGGCTTGTTCTTTGAAGAGCCTGAACTAGGGGCCTTTCTAGCAGGAGGACTGTAGCTCATATGCTGAGGAATGTCACACTGCTTCTATGGTCCATGGAGGACATTAGGGGTAACCTTATTACTATTTAAAGGATAATACTGTTTGTAAATGACTTCCCGGCATCCCAACAGTGGATTTTCATAGGGACTGGCAGAGAGCAGCAACTCCTGTTGTTCCTTCACTCCAGTGACTGGTTTCCCAAGCAGGAGCAGCAGCGCTGTGACACAGCTCCTGTTTGTGCATCAGGTAATGACACAGTTTCCACTGAATGGCCTTGGTCGTGTCAAGTCCATACCAGGTACAGGAACACAGCTGGAGCACTGGGCAGAACACACTGTCAGTGCCCAGGTACCCCCCGAGCCCCAACACCTCAACCACAGCAATTCCCAGGACAGACCTGACCAGAGCCAGAGGTACCCACCCAGCTGTCCAGTCATTGTCTATCACACTCTCATTTATCTTCCACATTTTAAAAGAGGCTGATGAACTTTATAACTATATTCATGAGCCTTTCCTTACTCTGTTTTTGATGAACTACCTCCTTAATAAGTGCCTAGGAGTTTTAAAAAGGAAAAAAAAAGCAAACAAACCACACACATCCAAAAACACATCAGGCTGACTTGACAGAAGTACTTCTACTTTCTCAGTGGATACTTTAAAATGTTTATGAACAAGCCCAACAGCAGGTTTGGAAGTTTTTCTCAATTAAATCTCACATTGCTGAGCACAGCTCACAGTTCTGCTCTCCTCAGATTTCCCTGAAGCCTCACTGCACCTTCACACTTACTTGCTCCTTCTCCAGTTTTTGTAACATCAGCACATACACAAGTGGTGAGTTTACAGTGCCCCCAGATGTTACTCATGAAATCAGCACCAAGTAGAGGCCTTGGTGTTTCTCCTTCCCGCCCCTTCTCATTTAAGAACACTCTTTTATCAGAGGTCACAGCAATAAATGATGTTTTGCTAAAACCTTGTTGCAGTTAGCATGGAATTTCATGTCTGAATCCATATCAGATACCAAACTAAAGTGCAGATGTACTAATTACCAAGGAAGTACAGTAGAATCAAACCCCTCAAATTTTATGTATATGTAGAACTTGCCAGTAAAAAGCTTTATCACTACATCTCAGGCAGGTTCCCTTATCAGTGTTTTGATGCAACTATCACAGAAACCACTTCACTCTTACCATCCTACCAAGGAAAGGCAGGGACCAAGCCAGTTCAAGCCCCTCACCTCACCCAACTTCCCTGTTACAAACACACCTGTAGAGCTTCCTTAGCCAATACCATAAAGATCCACTCTGGGTTATGCATCTTTAAGATGGCAGAAAAGGCTACTCAGGAATAAGAAGACTAAAAGCATGTCAAAAAGGAGTTTTCCCACTTACTATCTTGAGGAAGAAAACAAGAATGACAAGCAAAAACCATACCTTTTGACTGAAAATTTTTGAAAGCCCCAGGTCTGCTTGTTTAAAGGAGTTTCAGGGCCATCTGCTGCATCATAAAGAAGCTGGAAAAGACATCAGTTGCATTCTCACTTCTCTCCCTCTCTGTAGATTCATAACCAGAGCAATGCTATCTCTAAGGATATAGCCTTCTCTGGAGGTTCAAAAAGGATCCAAAGCAAAATCTACAGCATGCAGGAGAAATAGGTACTGGAATAAAACCCCTAGAAGCCAGGGTTTAGATATTTATATGTATGTAAGTGTAATGTGTGTGAGTGCTTAATAAACTTGAATTATTTTGCAATTCTTTAGTCTTCTCCCAGATCGCTGATCCCCAAAAAGATTAAATGACTCAACTTTGCTACAACTTGTAAGAGATTCAGTATGACAGAAGAGTTTAAGGGCAGCTGGCAGAGCAAAGCACAGCTGTTTATCACAGTACAACAGAAACAGTTCTTCAAACACACATCAGGGACTGCAGAGATAGAGAGTTTTATCAGAACACACCTTTCAGACAAGTTACTAAATCGTGGCTTTAACAGCAAGTAATGTGTCTGAAAGTGCACTGCAGAAATCCAGACTGCAAACAGGCACCCATTAACAGGGCTGAGCTCTGCATGGACCTCTTGTGTAACTTCACCATCCCCAATACTCTTTAACATCATGAGAACCTTTCTTTGGTAGCCAAAAGAAACACCTGTATGCCACCTTCATTAGGACAATAAAGATAATTTGTTTCCTTACAGAAGCTGCTCTCAACCATCATTCAAGTACTGATCCAAGTAAACACATGTAAGAAAGGCTACCACAGGCTGGTGTGGTAAAAAGACCCAGATGAGGTAAGCAATCTATCTCCCATACTGATGTTCCCAGAATGGAAAAGTCTAAATATCAGACATTTGCATGAACAAGCAATTGCTCGTTCTCCTTTTATGGTGATGTTCATGAACTCTGGCCACCTGAAGTTAAAAATTTGACTGAGTGAAATGAGATTTCCCCCTACTGATCTCAGTCTTTTTCTCTTCAAAGAAATAATGATAAAAATGGGATTGTTTTCATAGAACTGAAAGCCTGATTTGTATATGCAACAAGCCATTTCATATTATGTCCACAGAGTGTCACTTTCCCCAGCATTACAACACAATTTGTTTCCAGACAGTGCAGAATAATTAGTTCACTCTTCAACAAAACAAGGTTTTCTCCATATTTTGCCTACTACCCACATTGAGTTTCCACAGAAAGCAGCCTGAACTCCATGCACATATCAGACTATTAATGCCAAGGGCAGAATCCAGAACAGAGTTTCAACGCCCTGTTAAGTTTTTGCTGCCGCTTCCTCTCTGACAAACTAAACACTGCCACCTACTGATTGCCAAAACCTGAACTTTAAAGGATTGGTTTTTTATTCCCCACTCCCAGACACATTGCCCAAGAGGCACAATAATAGCTGTAAGGAAAGTATTACATCCCAGATAAACCATAAATCGATGTCTGTATTCTTAAATATTATTGTTGCTTTTTTTGTTCCAATGCTGTAGCTACTTTAAGAAATTTTAGTACTTTTAGTCCAAGTCTGATCTTGCAATTTGACTGTCAAGCACATATTTTTACCATCAAAGCCCCCACCATACATAACAGAGACACCTGTGTGAACTTCAGTTCATTACAAGCTTTATAACAGCATGGTATGTTCTAGATTTGATAGTCCAGGGTCGAGTCTGAATGCTGTGTTGCAAATAACATCTGCTGCTCCAAGATTTTTCCATGGCTATGGCTTGACAAATAAGAAAAAACCCTATGATCATTCTCACATCATCCAGCTCCAGCAGCACCAAAGATATAACTAAAGCATTATTTTAATTACTCTTTTATACAATTACATTGTCAAACAAGAGATACCTATCCAGTCACAACAGTCTGTCAGAGCGTATGAACAAGGGTTCTGTTTCGCAGCTGCTGCACATATTCTTTTGCCTGGTCAAAGCCAGTCCTTGGTGGCTCTGGAGGGGGAGGAGGACCTTCCATCAGCTTCACAAAGTAGTGGCACCTGTTGATTTTCATGAAGGCAAACATGCCCTTGGCATGGTAACGAATGTGCTTCACGTAGCGGCCTCTGCCCGTCAAGGACTCGGCTGAAGGGGAAAGGAGAGAAGGACTGTTGAGTTGAGGGTGAACTGCCACACAGCTGCAACAGAAACACCTGTCTTGAGCCAGTGTATGTTTCGTGCCTGCTTCTGGAAAGTGAATTCTACTCAGGATTCTCTCCCCCATCTTTCTTCTGTTACATTCAGCAGATCAGTGATACAGAGGGCCCCGTGAGCTGAATTAACACTCCTCAGGAGCACAAAAAAGGTGAATTTAGAAAGCATGCACACAAGATAAATATGTAGGAAAGGGCAAATCCAAAGGAAGCTAGACTGAACACTTACTAAATTATATAGCTCTTCTGAAGGTGATATTAATATCACTGCTTTTCAGTGGTTTGCCTCATGAATTCCTGTAGAAGTCTTACAGACTTCATTTTCTCCCCTTATTGCATATATCACAGGTATTTTCATTATCTACACATCCAGTCCTGCACTAGCAGCTGAACCTTCTTATGGCAGAGGCCTGGAATGCTCCAAAGAATTCTAATCAAATTTGCTCTACAATCCAGGTGACTTTAAGCTTATAAGGTCTGTTTAGTAAAATTTACGCCACATTAGACAAAATGGGAAGTAATATCTTTGGGCCTAAGGACACCCACAAGTAAACATTTCTCTAACATTTTTCTGGGCTAAAAAGTGCTGTAGTTATTCCAAGCTTATCCTGTAAACAACTACATCTTTTTACTAAGAAGTTTTCTGTCAATACTCATTTACTTGTATACAATTTCTGACAGAAGTTTAATCCTGATCCTGCAAATCTAGCTGTACCAGCCACAGACAAAGCCTCCAGCATCTCTGTTCACTGGCAACATTAAAAAGTAGTAACGGTTTGCTTTCATATTCATGTCAAGCATCTTCCTCTTCAGGACCTTCTGTTCACATAAGGAGCAGAAATTCCACTCTCAGATGAATGCATCTTAAAAATTATGCATCTGGCAGATGCCAGAACACCACCAGTCAGGCACCAACTGCAACAAAGTGATGGCTAAAGGCTCAAAAACCACTACTAACTTCAGCTGTGTTGCAAGCACGTGCCTTTCATGTTTTGGCAAAGGTAAGTTCAGCAGAAACTGCCCTCTATTCATTTCTGCTGATTTAAAGCCAGAAAAACTTATTAAGGATAAAACTTTTTCATAGGGCAGGATAGGGTAGGATGACATTTTCCTGCACTAAATTAAAAAAAAATGTACCTATATGTAAATTCGATTTGAATTCCACGTTGTGCTTTCTTACGGCCAAGTCCTGTGCTTCCAACAGAACCTGTAACAAAAGGAAAAGAAATGGAAATACTTGAGTAGGAATTCAAGCAATGCTATTTCTTATCTCTAGATAACATGGAAGAAATTGAAAGTTTAAGTCAGTTATAGAAAAAGTATTTTATAGAGATAAAAACTGTTAAAAGACAAGCATCTTTTACATAAGGATGTTCCTTGCATACAGACTGAAATAGCCTCAGGAGAATTTTATTACATTTTTGGGGAGGAAATGGAGTGGAAACGATGGTTCCCATCAGCATTTGTCAGCCTTCCATCTACAGACCTTTGTCTAATTAGACATCAGACTAGAAACAAATTCTAAGGTGGGCAAAATGAACTTGGGTCATTCAACATTTTCAGCTCATACAGGACACATCTTTGCCATTATTATGCCAGAAACCAATGCTTCAGCCAAGAAAATGAGTAATTTGAGAATCCTAACAACTACAGTGTATCAAAAGCCTTTGTGCCTTTACAGGCCTTTCCTTGCTAATATCCTTCACCTCTTAAAGAACCAAAGCACACAGATGTAACAGCCATTAGAGACCAGGATTCTGCATCATTTACCAGGAACTTAACACCAAGCACTGTTGCAGAGGGCACCCACATGTAATTTATCACCATGACAAATGAACACAGCCAGCACAAGTGACCCAAACATATTTATAAGTCACAATATGACATGACTGTAACAAAACTATGTTGTTTGAATGTGTTCTCAACAGGCTTACTCGAAACATAAGACCCTACAGAAACATCTCCAAACTTCAGGTGACAGGTATTGATTTTCAAGTTTTCTTGAAACTAGAAGTGTCAAAGAATACTACTACATACCTCTTTGATCACTTTTGCTCCCTTTTTGTCACTAAATTCCAGCTGAGCAAGAGCCTGATCAATGGTCATTCCTTTTATCTGCAATCAAAGCGTTAAAATTAACTCCAGCAATTACAACTATTTCCCTTCTCTTATTCAGAAGACATTACTCTACTTACATTGCCATTATGAAAACCAAAAATACTTTAGTTTCTTTAATTACCACTTCTTCAATATCTTACAACCAGAAAGTCTGAGCTAAATATTGAATAAATCTTGACAAAACATTAAATTATTTTTTTTCTTAAAGAAAAAAACAGTCCATTACTATCTTTCAAAATTCCTCTTGCCATCTACCACAAGGCAGAAATCAACATGGAAATTCTTCCACAGTGCATAATCTGTGCATGATCCTGGGTACACCTGAGAGAGCACACTGGGATAAAGCAGCTAAACCAAACCACAAACAGCTGCTCCCTGTCCAGATCCAGGCTCATCCCAAGGACTCAGTACTGAAGAGGCTGATTAGATTGTGGCCAAATGAGGCCATTAAGGCAAATACAGCAATCAAATTTTGCATTCTAACAAACACAGTACAAAGTACTCTTTGCTTACCAGTTTTGCCAGATACCACATCTTATCTTTGCTGTATTTTATGTCTCTCCGACAGTGATATATTACCTGGGTGCAAAACACAAAAGTTACCAGGATCAGTAATTTTCCTGTGAAAATAAGAATGGACCATCCATGCCTGCTCCACAATTTTCTTACTAAGAATAAAATAAGTATGGCTCTCCCTACTATACCATGAGCACACTGGATCAGGCACAGCTTTGAGATTTGAAACTTTGATATTTGAAAGTATTAAAAAAAAGTTGCTGGCACACAGAAAAGTTTAATGCAATTTTATGACAATCTGTTCATAAATAGAAGTCCCTGAAAAGGATAATCAGAAGATTTCTCATCATCTTTTCCTCTCATCCTCCCCACCTTTAGAAGCAAAGACTGACGTGCCCATTCAGTCTTAAAAATACTATTCTGCTGTCAAGTCAACTTACTGGGAGAGCAACTAAACAATATTACCAGAATGAACTTAATTACCACTTCAGAAGAGAAGAGGCTTTCAAGTTTGATTGGCATGAAGAGCTGCCTCCACAGACCCATTCAACATTATTACTGACAGAGACTAACAGTAGCTAGTAGCATTTAACATCAATACAAATTTGAAAGTAGTGGCATTCTTTACAAACAGGTAAAAAACTGATTTAATAAGCGAGTCAGTCGATAGCTGCATTTTCACCCATATTGCATCAGTCAGCACAGGCCACACCAGGGATTTCTACATCCTATGGCTTAATGGTCACAGGGGCAATCAATGAATGCTCATGGCCCACAAAAGTACATGCCCAAAAAATCTCTTTTCTTTTGACATGCAAACACTTTACTTTGCTGAGCAGTGTGTCTAACAGAGGCCACAACACATCAATTCCCAATGGAGAAAAATTACAAAAAAGGAATTCAAAAATATCGGTTCTTGACAGCGAGTAAATACTGAAGAGTTAACCTAAAATCCTCCCAAGCTGAGCTGTAGTGAAAGCAGCACTAATTGGTCCTTTCAGTTATCAAATACACAACATTCTCTTCCTATGCAACTTCAGAGCCTTGCTTCCACTTGCATTTACCTGCAACTTCCTAGTTACAAAGATAATATACTGAAATAATGAACAAATAAGCTATAAAACTAGTGCCTTGTACAGTCACCCAGAGCCAGTGACAATCTGCTCAGAAATTGCTAACCACACACAGGTAAGGACATTCCCAGGTGCATCCTTACAGCTGGTCTGCGGGGTTCTCCAGGCAGCTGTGGAGGGTAAACAACCCTGTTCTTTTTCTCCCACTTCCCAGTCTTCTGCAGAGATGTGCTTGTGTGGATGCATGACAGAGGGAAAAGGCTACAGGATGGCAGCCACCTGCAAGACAAGACCACAGCCTCAGCTGCTGAACACAACAGTTCTTTTTCCCTGCCCAGTTTAGCTGGAAAATTGTGAACTTGCCTGTGCTGATAACGAGAATCGACACATTTTCCTACTCATAAAATCAAACTATTACAGTGTATTATAGTTTATGTTGGAAGGGCTTTTTAATTCAACAAGAAACCCCAGACTTCCCAAAGCAAACCATGAACCATCAGTGACATTGGTACAGCACAAGACTCCACATTTAGTGCTCCTGAATCATCCCACAAAGGCACAGTCACCTCTGTTTATATCTTTTCCAAGACCTACCAATACTTACTTAACTCTTACCGACAACATTTTTAGCAATAAAAATTTCTAGTTTTTCAAGGGGTTGAGTATCTCAAAGCATTAGAAATTTATAAACATTCTGAAATCTGAAAGGAGAGATGTTCTGAACTACTTCCAAAATGCAATCAAGTCAATATAAGACAAGCTGACAGCGAAAAAAATCAGTCTTCAGTCAGTCTGCTCACCTCAGAACCTGAAAAACCAAGCTACATTTTGCCCCTCTGCTGCCTAAATAAAGCAGCACTGGGCAGCCACTCCCAACTGCAAGTTCAAGACCAGATATTGTGAGTTTTACTAAGCCTTGAACAGCTTTGTGTGAGTGGCAAACTGTGCAAAGCATCTTAAAAATAACTGGCAAACAAAACATGCTGATTAGTTTCAAGAGGACATTGTACACCTCTACGTTTTGGTTTATTTGATTAATACCTAAAAATGTCACTGAACAAGGCAACAAGTCATCATCATCAGGGAGAATATCATGGACAATTTTTGACAAGCACATGAATATCATTCTGTAGTTTAACAAACTGAGCAGGAATGAACTAAGCATTCCCTTCCTGCCCTCAGAGAGCACATTAATATATCTGACAACTTAAGGAACGTCACATTCCCTCTATCTTAAAGTAATCCAGCCTCATGTGAAGAGCAAAACTATCCTAACTTTAGGAAAGGACACAAACACATTGCAAGCAAGAGAAAACTGTGACAAACAACAAACAAAATACATTATATAGGCGTGAGGGGAACAGGACGGAAAAACGCTGAAGGAATACTAGAAGGAACCATCCACAAGCAGCAAGTGGGACACACAAACAAAAATTTAGTAAAATAATGAGCAGATAACTCTGTCCAACTGCAAGGAAGCAAAGTAAGGGCAACATAAACCTATTTCTTCTTCCTCTGGTGTCACAGGTCTCTGCAATTTAACTACACAGGCTCTAGCAGAGACCAAAGCTCTGCACTTGGAGGATCTACACCAGCCTTCCCTCTGAAGTCAGGGATACAGCAGTACCACTGCTCCCACAGCACAGCCTGTGATCCCTCCAGACTGAGAGGGAAATTCAGTAACTACAGAAAAGCAGTGGCTGAGGACAGCACAGGGGGGAGCAATAGGTACATTGTTACTGTGACCTGCACCACAAGGTCAGAGGAAATCTGGAAGACACCTCTATCATGGCACAACATCTCAGTACATAGAAAGACACCACAGGGGCAGAGAGTGACCTGTTCCCACAGCCCTGGGGCAGGAGGGAAAGGCAGAGAAAGGGCAGAGCCCCAGGTACCCCCCCAGGCAGGGCTGCCCGTGTCCCACTGCCTGGGGATGGCAGGGGAGCCACAGAACCACACTCACCTCTCCGGCCGCGCCCAGCTGAGCAGACCCCGTGCCCAGGAACCGCCTGAAAGGGGGGAGCAGAGATCGAGGAATAAACACAACCATGGAATCACAGAATGGCTGGGTTGGAAGAGACCTTGAAGATCATCTTGTTCAAACCAGAGACACCTCCCGCTATCCCAGGTTGCTCCAAACCTGGCCTTGGACACTTCCAGGGATGGGGCAACCACAGCTTCTCTGGGCAACCTGTGCCAGGGCCTCACTACCCTCACAGGGAAGACTTTTTTCCTAATGTCCTATCTAAACCTACTCTCCGTCAGTGTAAAGCCATTTCCCCTCGTCCTGTCACTACATGTCCTTGTAAACAGTCTCTCCCCATCTTCCCCGCCCGCTCCTTCTGGCACTCCTTGGAAGGCCACAACCAGGTCGCCCCGAAGCTTCTCTTCTCCAGGCTGAACAACCCCAACTCCCTCAGCCTTTCCTCATGGGAGATGCTCCACCCCTCTGACCACCTCGGTGCCCTCCTCTGAGGGGAGAGCCACCCCCAGCAGCGCCGCGTCCCCCCGACAGCCGCCTCACCCGCGCCCAGCGCCCAGCGCGCCGCCATCTTCCCGGCCGCGCTTTGCGGCAGCGCGCCGGGCGGGGGCAGAGAGGCGCGGGGTTTGCGACAGTTTGCGACGGTGCTCGGCGGCAGCGCCCGGGGCACGTGGGGGGAGCGGGGGGCGATGGCGGCGGAGACGGGAACGGGAGCAGGGACAGGGACAGGGACAGGGACAGGGACAGGGATGGGGGTGAGGGCACTGCCCGCCTCCCCCAACTGGTACAGCAGCCGCTGCAGCGACGCCAGCAGCGACGGCCACCTCTTCGGCTTCGCGGCGCGGCACCGCGTCTGCCTGCTGGATATCGGAGCCGCCGCCCCCACGTTTTACGGTACCGTCACAGCCCTCCCTGGCCCCCCGCGTTGTTCAGGGAGGGACCGGGATCTGCCGGGGGAGGTGGCGGGAGCCCCGGGGAGGTGTGGGGTGGGTGGGGGGTATAGGGAGCCGCCGTGCGCTCCCGGGGATCCAGGATTTGAATCACGGTCTGTCGCTGTCGGTGCAGGGGAGCTCATCGGGCACACGGACAGGATCTCCGGGTTCGCGTTCTGCCACTGCCCCGGGCAGAGCGGCCTCTGCGCCAGCAGCTCCGACGACGGGAGCGTCAAGATCTGGGATGCGGCGTCGCTGTCGCCGGTGCTGGAGTACAGCCGGCACCAGGTGGGAGCGGGAGCCACCGGGAGCGGGGGGCAAAGGGACTCGCAGGAGGGTGCGGTGATTTAGGGCTCGCACGCAAAGCAGGGTGGGGCTGCCTCACCCAAAGGTGAATTTCAAACCCTCTGGCCGGGTTTTAGTTCTGCCCTGGAGCCTCGTTGCATCATCTCAATGAGCTGTTGATTGCCATCAAAGCCGCAGTAAACCAGTGTGCTCGCGGTCTGGACTCGTTGCCACTTAACCCAGCTCGCTTAAAATTATCTGTTTCCCTTGGGGCAGACTAAAGGTACGTTTGAACATTTTCTGTGACTCAGGACACCAGATCAGCATCTGCATCCTTTTAAAGCCCAGCAGACCCAGGACACGTTGGAACAAACTGAACTGATGCTGGAAAGTGCTCGCAGATTGTTTTCTGAACTAATGCTGGGGAGTTCTCACAGATTATTTTCTGCCCTTTATTCTGTGTTAAGTGTGGTGGAACAGCTCTAAGTGTGTTCAATCCTCTTTCCTCAGAACCCAATCTCTGCATTGCACTGGTCACCTCTTGTGAAGGATCTCATTGTGTCTGGTGATGAAAAAGGTGTCATTGTTTGCTACTGGTACAACAGAAGTGACAGCCAGCAGTTCTTCCCAGAGCCTCGCACAGTTTTTTGCCTCACTTGTTCCCCTCATCATGAAAACCTGGTGGCCATCGGGTAAATATTCACTATGGTTTGTTTTCCACTATTCTCCTGCAAGAACCTTATTGGGAATTTTTTGCTACGTGGCTGTAGGGTTAATTTTGAGAGGGTTTGGTGGCTGTTCTTCTAGTGTACAAGTTAGAAATAACATTTAGATGTGGTAAACCTGCAAGACACAGAAATCCATAACAGTGTAATTGTCCAGGTTCAATTTGCATTTTTGAGGTTTCTTAAAACTGTTATTTTTAATTAAACTTGACTGAAAGCTGCATTAGTAATGGATTGTTGTCATTCTTGCAGCCAAGTATACTGGTTGCCCTTCTTGAAAAGGCAGCTGCAAGCACCCCATTGCCATACTGGAGCTCCCATTACCATTAGGCTGCCAGTCCCATTGCTGCTAGGATTTGGCTTCTCCGTCTATAATATAATAGTGATCACTGGAAAGAGCTTGGAAATCACTTAGAAATTATCCCACAAGCATCCAAGAATCTCTCCATTAATTTAGATCTCTGCTTTCAGCTACAAGGATGGCATGGTGGTTGTCATTGATATCAGCAGGAAAAGAGAAGTCCTGCATCGGCTGAGGGGCCACGAGGATGAAATACATTGTCTGGCCTGGTGCCCTGTGCCTGGTGAAGAAAGGTTACCTGCTTGGCAAGATGAGGTCCAGGGTATGTAGAAGCGATTAATAGTTTGTGAAGCAATTTTTAGTTCATGTAAATGTCTGTTTCTGGAGAATTGAATTTTTTATAGAAGGTTGGTAAGTAGCTAAGCAAAGGCAACTGATAAGTTCAGTACAGTGTGTTCTGATAGAAACCAGTCTATTTTTCAGCTATTTTTTTTTTAAAGCTTTGAATTTCAAAGTGTAATAACATGACTTCAATGGTGTTCAGCAGTTCCTTCAGAGGAAGGCAGAGTTCCAAATGGGGAGCTGACACAGGACACAACCACAAAGAAAGGCTGTTACCTGGCTTCGGGAAGCAAAGATCAGACCATACGAATATGGAGCTGTACCAGAGGCAGGAGTAAGTAGGATTAATAATGTGAGATAAACAGTGACAGTGTGGTGGAAGAGCTGTTCTCTGACTGCAGCCTTTGTCTGCTAATCTGATGGTTTAAAGCATGGGCAGTGTACTTAAAGCTGCAGATTCACAGGGCTACTCTTTCTGTCAGGGAATTCTGATGTGCAAGGTCTGGATGATCCCTCTTGGTTCCACAGGTGTGCTGACTCTGAAGTTGCCCCCCACCAAAAGAAGAGGGGGAGCCGTTGATCCCGCTGTTAAGGAGCGCATTTGGCTCACTGTTCACTGGCCTCCTGGTCGTGCCACAGAAATTGTGTCCAGTGGTTTTGGGTGAGTAGGGCACTCAGCAGCCTGGGGACCATCAGCAGCTGCAGATACATTTGTTGATACTTAAAGAAGTGCTGGGTAGAAAAGACACTCCCTTCCTCCTTTTTTCCCAGTATAACAGGAGACAAGATAGGCCAAGAGTAAAAATGGGACTTCAGGCTTCTAGAAAACTGTTTGTCCCATAATTTCTCCCATAATCTAATTGAATGTTGACTGCTAATGGTACAAGTTGTGTTTTTGCCCATCTAGTGGGGAAAAATGACCTGTCAGTTTTCGGGGTGGTGTTTGTGTGCAGCTCTGTACAGGCAGGTGCAGTGGATGTATGTCGAGCTGTATTAGTCTTGTACTTGCAGAATGTGCACAGGTAGTGGAGTCTGTATATGGCCTATGTTGTTCTTTTGAAGTGAAAAATTAAATAAATTTAAATTTTGCAGAGGAGAACTGCTTCTTTGGAATTTGACCCAACCTGGAAAACGCAAGTGGACTCTTCTGGGATCATCAGAAGGACAAAACCACTCCCGAATTGTGTTCAATCTCAGCTCTGTGAAGCAGGAAGACAAAGAGCTCCTTTTTTCCATTTCAATGGACAGAGATGTAAGAACCATTTTAAAATTAGCATAAAAATGCCTGTAGTTTGGCTGAGTGAGGGTAAGCCTTTTAGGGCCACAATATTTCTTTTTAAGTGGGTTTATCCCAGCATTTTGTAACATCACTGCTTCAGATTTGCTCTGAACACAGGTTGTGTATTTTTCTGTTAGCTTATAAGCTCAGGCTCTTACCCTGGTGAATTGTTATGACATTCTGGACTTGAATGGTAAGCATTTATTAAAGAGTATTTACCGCTTCTTTTTCCTGTTTCACTTTTAAAAGATCTGGTTTTCTTTCTTAAAATCATTTAATTGTACTAACTAAAGCATCTGGGTTTTATTTTTTTTTTTTTAAATCTTTGGCCTCTTACAGGCAGCAGAGTGCCTCCTATTTTGAAATTTGAAGAGGAGCATAATATTAAAATATATTCATTGTGTCCATTTCATTACAGTCTTCCAACTGTTGCAGCCCTGTCAGTGACATGTGATCCTCTGGGTGCAGATCACATACTGTCAGGCCTTGAATTTTACCTTTTAATTCTTCATCTCACAATATGCTTTGTTTTTCCTTGTCATATCAGTCACTCTATATATTTAACTATTCCTTGTTCCTTAAATATTCTTCAGGTGAAGTGCTGGGACCTGTCAACTCTGGATTGCAGCTGGACCATGCCCTCACTTGGAGGCTTTGTCTATAGTCTTGCCTTCTCCCCCGTGGACACAGGCTGTCTTGCCATCGGGGTTGGAGACAGCATGATCCGGGTGTGGAATACTTTGTCCATGAACAATATTTACGATGTTAAAACCTTCTGGCAAAGCATAAAGTCCAAGGTCACAGCAGTAAGTGTGCTTTGGATTCCTTTTTTTTTCTCTTATCTCTTCTCCTCTTTTCACTCCATTTTTTTCAAGTATGGGGTTTTTTTCTCTCTCACTCTGAAGAAGGTTTTTCCCAGCAAAAGCCAAGTTGTTCATTTTGTACTCGATTCTTTCAGTCTACAACACATTTTAGGGTCTGCCAGCAAATTTTTAGACCTATTTACAACCCTAGGTGCCCTCACTACATCTAGTGAAAATCAGCTGAAGTCCAGCTGGCTGTTACATTACTTTTTACTTTTATCCTCCTTCATCATCCTTCCTTGTTTCATCTGTGGTTGCCCTTGCTCTGCTAGGAAGTTTGACACATACAAAAACCAACACAGATGTCTTCAGTTTAGGCTAACCAGGAACTAGCCAGAAGCTACAGTCTGGTAAAATAGCTGGCAGAAGTAAAATCATATTTTCCATTTTTGTTTTGCGGTGTAGGTGTCAAATAGCATTTTAATGATTTGTAGTCCATTTTATCTTATCCCACCATACCTGGTAAGGGAGAGCCTTTGATACTCAGAGCAGAGTGATCAGATCCAGTGGCTGTAGTTGGAAGGGTGGGTGTAAGGCGTAGTCCTTGCTCAGCAGTTTCAATGTTTTCCTTTTACTTATTATTGAAGTGTCTTGGCTTATGTCATTATATATTTCTCTGTATTTTTCTTGCAGTTATCCTGGCATCCAACTAAGGAAGGCTCCTTGGCTTTTGGAACAGATGATGGAAAAGTTGGCATATTTGACACCTTGTCCAGCAGGTAAAAAAGTAGCTTTCAAATACATTAGTGTCAGATCCTGCTGATGTGTTACCACACGTGGGTGGTGTGGTCTTTCCTGAGGAATATCTTTGCTGCTGGACAGGAGTAGGACTAAATTAAAACATTCAAACAGCTAGATTTTCGGTGCATTTTTTCATTTCCATTATGTTTGATGGCTTCTGAGGTCAACTTGCCTTAAGGTAAACTTAAAATTGCATGACCAGAGATCACCTGTGGAAGGACATGAGTTGGGGAAGACTTTAGCCAGAAAGACAGTTTTGGGGAAGGAGAAGCATTGTGCAGGGGAAGCTCACCAGGACAGTCTGTAGTAGTGTCCTAGAGCAGATGTTGAAGAAAGCTTGGTTGTGCCATGGCTTTAGTATGGTAAAGCACCTTGTGTCTGGAAATGTGTTGCTTTGATTTTATCTTTTTTTAATTTCTGTTTGCTGAAACCTGACTGGCCCTGCTTCCTTTTCTTGTCCAGTGCTAAGAACAAGCCACCTCAGATCTCCAGTACTTACCACAAGAAGACTGTGTATGCATTAGCCTGGGGGCCTCCAACTCCTCCTCTGACTTCTGGTGAGTTTTCCAACACCTTGTGACAAAGTAGAACATCCATGCAGAGCTCAGAGATGCCATGAAGCTGGGATGCCCTCCCTTCTTAGGAGAAGGAGCCCCATTTGCTTGGTAGCAATCCTTTGTAGCAGCTAAGAATGCATTCTGCTTGAGGAATTGTTAATAATTTTTGTTAGTAATATTTTGCTAATAATTTTTGCTAAAAATTTTTGCAAACTATTCTAGTTTTTGAATTCTAGTATCCTCAGGAAATAGGTAGGAGGATTGTACCACACCTCTGGGGTTGTTTGTCAGGGTGTTACAGCCCAGTAACTCCACACAGGCTTCTTTCAGTGACTGCATCAGATGAAATACATGTTCCTCAGCTCCAGAAGTGTGTTTCTGCCATTTGAACTAAACAGAACTGCTCCATTAGCTCTTCTTACACAACTTGAATTTTTTTTTTTTTAGGACCAAACTTTAAAGGGCATTTTAATACTTGCAGTGATTGTGCTATGAGAGATCTCTTGGTAGAAATGAAAGGTCCTTTCAGAGGATTGTGTTGTGAGAATTTCCTGCTGCTGGACTACAGGCAATTGAAACATGCATAGAGCCTTTTGAAATAATGCTTTGATTTATAGTGGGAGTGATTACTTCTGCTAAGACTGATGAAGAACACAGTATATTTAGCTTTTTTTCTTTGTTGGATAGGAGAAGAAAGTGAGCGGCCCTCTGTAACTTTATATAGTTGTGCTGGAGAAGGTATTGTTTTTCAGCACAATCCCTGGAATCTTAATGGAGAAGCAAATGACATCAACAAAGTCATCCGAGACACTAATTCAATCAAAGTGAGTATGAATCTGAGGGGGTTTTATGAATTCACAGTAACCATGCCATAGTTTCTGTGGCCTTGTAGTTGTAAACTTCTAACTTGGCCTTCCTGATATATCTGTAACAAAGAGTTTGAAGCCCTCAGTCTCCACAGGTGAACTTCAGAGACACTCACTGACTCAAACTGTTTAAACTGCTATGAAAGCAGTGGAGCCTTTTGTGAGATTAATTGCACCTCTATCCAGTTGCAAGTCTTGCTCTGACAGATATTTAAGAGTTTTTGGCAATAGTTGTGTCTTCTTTCTACAGCACAAACTGCCTGCACGTACAGAGATCAGCTGGAAACCAGATGGCAAACTCCTGGCTCTTGGCAACGAGGATGGGTACGTTTCACTTGTAGGTTAAGTGTGGTGTCTGTGCTGATCTTCACTAGAGTCACTGGTGAAGCAAAAGTACTTCTTGTTGCCCTGCTTTGTCTCTTGTGCTTTCTCTGCTGATGTATTTGAGTTATGATAATATAGCATTCCTTGTTACTTGTTTTAGCTGCTCTTGTCATGGAGGATCCTCATTATCACATTCAGTTATTTTTCAAGGATCCACTCATGGTTGAAATGCACTTTTACTGATGTATGAAACAAGGGTTTGAGTTGAATCCAGAAAGCACAAACTCAGTTACTGTAGTTATGTTCTATAATTCTGCTCATGCAAGACAACCATTTTCACCAAGTACTGGAATTCTTACCCTGTTGTTCTTATGTTTCAGCTCAATTGAAATATTTCAGGCCCCAAACTTGAAGTTGCTCTGCACTATCCAACAGCATCACAAGCTGATTAATGCCATTCGTTGGCACCATGAGCATGGGAACCAGCCAGAGCTGAGTTACTTGATAGCTTCAGGCTCAATCAATGCCACCATTTATGTGCATAATCTGAAGAGCGTTGTAGGTAACAGTTTGCAGATTATATTTCAAGTTTTGGCATCTTTTTTTGGTTTAGTTCTGGTTTGTCTTGCTGGCCATACTTGATCCTTTTCTTTTTTTTTCTTTCAGAGAGCACTTCAGAAAGTCCTTTGACAATAACAGAGCCTTTTCGAACTCTGGCTGGGCACACAGCTAAAATAACAAGTCTTTCTTGGAGCCCCCACCATGAGGGAAGATTGGTATCTGCTTGCTATGATGGCACTGCACAGGTACTGTCCACAGCCTCTCAGAAGTATTGCTAAACACCAGAGCTTTTTTGTGAGATAAACTACTGAAGTACTGCGAATTTACCCTTGGTAACCATCTCCTGATTCTGGATACCTGATACGCACCTGTCTCTATGTTTTTGCAACTTGCAAAATGATTTGTAAGTCCAGTCATTATTGGTTTTGTATTAACACTTTGGAATCTTTAAAAAAGAAAGGTGTTATGCAACTGTATCAATGCAAACAAAGCAAGCCCTGAATTTTCTCCGTTTGCGTGTTGGTGTTTGAGATACCCCTTCAAAAACCCAAGAGAGAAGTTCCTACAAGTGCAAATCATGAGAAGATGCAGAGTATTAGGGGAAGAATAGAGTTTCTGAGTAACTGGGTTTCTTTCTTGTTGAAGGTATGGGATGTTATGAAGGAAGAGCCACTTTGCAACTACCGAGGGCACCAGGGCCGCCTGCTGAGTGTCCAGTGGTCACCAGTGGATTCAGATTGTGTTTATACAGGAGCAGATGATTTTTCTGTTCACAAATGGCACATCTCAAAGCAGGAGCACACACGGCCCCCTCAGGGTAAGTATATTCAAACAAAACATCCTTTCCTGAATGTGATATTGGAGCTGGGAAATAGAGGGTTGCCACATTGAAATGGTGTAAGTTCTTATGCTGAATTCCAAATCTGCCTGCTTCCTCTTCAGGAATAAACCATGTCCAGGTTTAAATTGAGTTGTATCCTTATTTGGAAACTAAATGTTGATCTTCAGAGACAGGCAGCTAATACACTAACATTGCAATCTTTTATAGGCAAGAAGAGTATAGAATTAGAGAAAAAAAGAAGTATGCAACCAAAAGTCAAAGCCAAGAAGAAAAAAAAGCCTATAGGACAGAGTTCAGGCAAGCAGGATGTAAATGATGCCATGAATGGAGATGAAAGCATGAAGGAAACGTTGCTGGAGGAAAATGGAGTGTTGGACCATGAAGGAGAAAAAGAAGCTCAGGAGACAGAGTTGCCTGATAAAGTCTCTGTGACTGGTAATAATTAAATTGTCTTAGTTCAATGGTTCCCAGAGTGTTCAGCCCTCAGAGCACCACCAACTTTAATTTTCATGCAGATTTTCTTTTTATATGGTTTTATTGAAATTGTCCACTTGAAGGAAATATGCTTCTGGAATGCGTTTCATCATTTTCTAGACTAGTTTGGGACTAATTGTCCTTAAATAAGAAGATTCTGGCCTCATGAACAGAGTTACTGTGTTTGGCTTGAAACAATGTGATTTTTTGATCAGTGTTGCCTTCTGGTGATAAATCTTATAATATTGGTGGACCTTCATTAGTGTCTGTTGACATCTTATTTAGCCTTCTGACAGTTCTGTAATGTTCTCTTGATACTTCCTTTCCCTAAAAAGCTATTAAGTTCTATGGCAAAGCAAAGCCTGGTATATTTCAAAGTTAATGTAACAGATTGTGAATATGTGAATTTTTCTGCTGTGGCCTTTTCCATTCATTGGTTTTCCTTTTTTTAATCACTTAACTCCACAGTGTCCGAGGATACATCTTCATCTGCATATGATTATTCTTCATTCAACTTGCCAAAGCCTTTTGTGACCCAGAAAGCTGCTCCTGTGAGAAAGGATCCACCTAAAGAGAAACCAGGTTAGTGTGTTTTAGGGTCTTTTAACAGTCCTGCAGAGTTTCTCATTCTAGGCTTGTGTTTGGCTGCAGCTTCCCTTCCTGATGTGACCAAATAAGTGCCAGAGAAATAAGAGTGTGCTTGTTTATTTTAATTGCCCTGTTTGTCAGATCAGTTCAGTAAGTGTTTAATGGTGCCTTTTAGTTGCTAGTTTTATTCCAGGCAAGATGGGCAGAAAATATGCAAAGTGATCAGTATTCAAAAGTCAGGGTTGTCATAGTAAAGATTTTTGTGGCTCTTAGGCATGTGCTTTTTGATTTCCAGTGTGAAAAAGAGGGTGCTTTGGAATACGTTGAGGAGTTCTGCTGTAACTGCAGCAGTGACTACAATGTGTCTGATTTTTCAGCTCCTGATGCCTCTCTGAAGAAGAAGAAGCCTCGCTCTATTCTGCCCTTCAGCACATTCATGGATCACAGATCAAAAGATGAATTGCATCAGGACTGCTTGAGGCTGGCTACATGTCTGAAGACTAAAGGTATCAGTATAAAACTAAAATGCTTAGAGGGTAGGTGCTCTCAAGTTCTCAGAATCATGTGTGTCCAGGGACTTGGCTGACAACTGGGCATTAGTTTTTAAAAATCCTCCCCTTTATCAAAGTGTATGACTAACTGTGGTCTCTTATCTCACTGCTCTTGTAGTGTTTCTGTGCTCTGTAGGCACACAGCCAGGTTTTGAGTAAGATCCTATGTTGTTGAGACAGGGTAGAATTGTCTGTGTATGTGCAAAATGCTTTCACCTTCAAAAGTATAACGTGAGCAGAGGAAAACAAGCCATGAGGGAGATGTTTGTCTACTCACAGTGTTGTTCCTTAGAGCATGCAAAGGAATGTGCTATGTTTGATTTAGAATAAATGTTCTGTGCAAATACCATCCTTCTAATCAAACTTAAAACTAAGTGTTGAGTGTTGATCTGCAGATTATTAAATCTGCTATGCAGGAAAGGAAGTAAAAGACATAAGTATTTGCCAACAGTTGAGTGTAACTGGGTGGTAGTGACTTGGCACGTTCCAGTTCCCAGTGTTGTACCAAATCTTAAATCTTTTTCTTAAATATTCTTCTTATCTGGTTTAGATAATAATGAAGATGTGTCCCCTGACCTTAAGGATTGCATCCACTTGGGGCTGTTTACAGACAGGGATTCTCTGCACAAGATGATTGATGTGGAAGGTAAGTGGAATAATGAATCCATTTTGCCAGTATGTTCATTGTAACTGGTACATTCAAGGAGAAAACAAATTGGGAAAAATGCTCGAGTTTTCTCTACTGTGGATGACAGTCTAGGATTAAGAATGCAGTTCTGTGTGAAAAGAAGAAAATACATATTTTTCCCAGATAGTTTTTGCACCTTTCAGATGCAAACCTGCAGTATCTTCGGCTTGCTTGATCTCACTTTTGCCAAGATATTTTACTGTGACAAATAATGCTATTGCACTCCTGCTGATAGGAGGTGTGCTTGCTTCCAACAGGAAAACATCACTTGGAGAATGGGCATCCAGAGCTCTTCCAGCAGCTCATGTTGTGGAAAGGAGACATGAAGGGTGTCCTTCAGGCAGCTGCTGAGAGAGGGGAGCTGACAGACCAGCTCGTGGCAATGTCACCCATGGGTATGTTTGCTCTTGTAACACATGAGCTGGTGAAATTGGATGCCAAGGGTACCCTCGTGCTGGTCCTTCTGGGGTAGGAACTCAGGAGTTGGTTCTTTCTGATAAGTAGCAGTCCTTACAGCTGGCTGTTGATGTAAATGTGCTTTTAAGTTATTTTACTGGTAGTGAACTCCTACAGTCATGTTCAAGCCCCAGTTTTGCCCTGTTTTGTTGCCTCATGGACTTGTATTAGGATGGTTAAGAAATAAGAAACTCATCTGGGGCAGAGAATAGATACGTGTTGAAGAACCAGTGATGATGTCATCCCACACGAATTCTTCCAGTTTTAACCTTTGCCTCCAATGATATTGCCTATCCTTTTGCAGTTGGATATCAGGCCTGGGTTTGGACAGTAGAAGCCTTTGCAAAGCAACTGTGTTTCCAGGAGCAGTATGTGAAGGCTGCCTCCCATCTCCTGTCCATCCATAAAGTGTATGAGGCCATCGAGCTCCTGAAAGTGAACAGTTTTTACAGGTTGCTGTATATTTATGTTTAGCATTTTATCTTGTTTTCTAGTGGGTTAGATTTGACATTTTGTTTCACTTTTTGTACACAGTCAATTAACTTTTCTGTCTGGTTTCCCTTATGTGCATTAGAGAAGCAATTGTAATTGCTAAGGCCAGGTTGCGTCCAGAGGATCCAATTCTGAGGGATCTCTACACCAGCTGGGCAGCTCTGTTAGAAAAAGCTGGTCATTATTCCATGGCTGCCAAATGGTGAGTGTTACTGGGAAAAAGACAGAATTGGTTCCATGCCTGAAACAAAGAAAGTCCTTGGTTTTGTAGCAGTTTAATTCTGTTAACTCCTCTGGTCATCGTTTGTCTGAGGTGAGCCTATCTCACTAGATTCCCTCTAATGTAGGTGGGAAAAGAAGCTACTGTGTTGCAACACAATTTTAAAATTGTATTTTAGTACTAATCAATCTGATTTGCTTTTATCTCAGTTATTTGGGGGCTTCTTCACCCTATGATGCAGTAAAAGTGTTGTCAAGAAAAGGGGATGTGACATCCCTTAAAACTGCTGCTGAGCTTGCACTGATATCTGGAGAGGAGGAGTTGTCAGCAACTTTGTCTTTGAGATGTGCACAAGACCTGCTGTTATCGAGGAACTGGGTGGGAGCTCAGGAAGTCCTTCAGCAACATAAAACTTTATTTGTGAGTCTGGTCATTTCCTTTCTGCTTTCTTTCGTGTTTTGTCTCTCCAGATTATCTTAACTTGGCACTACTTCCCATATGTTAGTAGTCCACAAGTAGTCTTTTGAGCTGGTTTTGCCTGAAAATATTTTTCTAGGAGTATATTGCAATGACCCTATGGAAAAGCATGTGTCTTTGCAGAGGGCCCATGGTGGGGAGGTGGGTAGACTCTCTGTGCTTGTTAGTTGTATGAGAGGTTGTTGAGAAAAGGGGGATTCTTTTTTTAAGTGTGAGAAAAGATTTAAAGGAACAAATGAGCCCAACTGTAAGTTCAGCTGCTGGAGGCTTAAACCCGAAATCTGTTTTCAAGTGGGCTGAGAAGCAGGTGACTACCTTGACCTTTTCTGAGGTTGCCTTCTGATTTCCCATTAGAGTCTGTGTCACCATTGTTCTTTGGTAGCTGCCGTTGTCAGTCTGTCACCAGCAAACTGCTATCAGCCATGATGTTCTTAAATCATTGTACCTGCTGTGGTCAGCAAGGGATTGTTTTTCTTGTAGCAACAGCTCAGTGCTCTTTTTTCTTTTTTTTTTTTCCTTTTTAAAGGGACAAAGACTTGTTTTCTGCCTCAACGAGCTGCTTTGCAGGTGCCTTAGTGAAAGAAATCCCTGTGAGCGAAAGAGCCCCGTTCCCCCCTGTTACCACAGCTGGGAGCTGAACAGAGAGGCCTCATTTTTTGACATGGTTATAGAAGTGTGGCAGAATGTGTTGGGCATGGACACCACTGAACGAGCCACATGTGCATGGGAGCAGCTGCACCAAATTGAGCATCCTCCTTCTACCAGCAACACACCCCCAAAGCAGGTAAATGGATTTTGATCTGCACACACACACACACACTAAAACCAGCCAGGTTGTGCTGTTGTACCAGACATTGCCAGGACACTGATGTCTGCACCCTGCTGCAGGATGGGTTGTAGTCTGGGAGAAAGAGATGATCATCAGCTGGGACAGCTTTGTGTAGCCACCAGGGGCTTCTGCATTTGTTTCTGTGCAGGATAAGAACTGACATTTGGTGTCATGGTGAGCACTGAGGTCACTGAGATGTGCTGGCCAGGAGTGACTGAGATAGCTGAGTAGTCTCAGCACTGGTTCAGGGGTTTGTATTGAACTTAGGGGAGACAGGGCTGCTTGTTGTTAAAATATCCTGGAGTTTATAAGGTCTGTCCATAGACTGGTGCTCTTGCAGCTCTTTTCTCTGACCACGGTGAGTCACTGACAGTTGGTGTGCTCCCACTTCTCATCTACTTAGTAGGACACATGCAAGCACAGCTGCTGATTTTACAGCTGTAAGGGATGTAAAAGTGCTGTATTTCCTGCATGAAGGAGACTGTAAATTGCATTGTCATTAAAATTGCTTGTGGTTAAGTCATGTGCTTCTGGGCACTTCCACAGTGGCCATAAGCTCATACTTTGCAGTAAAAACCATTAATTATGCTCTCTGGTGCTTTCTGTAGGTGCTTTTCCATATCTCCCATGACCTGGCCCTTGCAGCACTGAGCTGTCAGTCTGGTACCTGGGATGAGGCAGTGAAAAGTATTCTTGGGGCTGTGACCCGCAGTTTTGATGCTGGTAATTTCACTCTGATGCAGGAGATTTGCAGTATCATCCTTCCTGAGGGTAAGTCTCTCCCTATGTCTGTTCTCCTGGCACTGACAGACAGATACAGGGCTCTTCCCTGTAAGCACAGCTTTGTGTCCATTAATGTTCCTAGGCACAATAACATTTGGAAGGAGCAAGACACCCATATCTATGGAAACTTGTAGAATTTTGCTAGTGCAAGGGGCGCTGGGTGATCAAAATTCCTGCCTGTGGAAGGAAGCTCAGCTGTGTCAGCTGATGTGAGTGATGTAGGAAACAGAGTGAATTTTGTTCTGTAAGGAAGATAGGGAACTTTAGAAAGCTGTGTTCATCTCACAGCTACAGATCACTTCAACCTGCTCTTCCATTCATTCTCTTTAGAGTATGCAGTGCATTTCTTTTGTGGCTCTTGATTTCATGACTGTTGTGTTGTGCAGCTTGGGACCAAGGAAGTTTGCTGTAGCTGATGAGAACAGTCCTATGTTAGAACAAAGTATTGTGTTTACAAAGATTCCGAAGATGTATTTGCTTTCATACTTCCTGTACTGCTCTGCCAGCATCTGAGTAAATCCCTGATTTGGGTTTCCAGGGTTTCCTGGTTCATTTACCAGATCTGCTCTTTGTCTTTGGAAAGCTCTGTGAACTATTTGTAATCCTCTTTTCATTATTAGGCTGTGATGACCTGAGACACAAACTAGACAACACAAATTCCCAGAGCATGGATGCCTGCAGAAGTTTGGAGGGCTTTGTGGCTTACAGACTGCTCTATGACCTGTGGTGGAACCCACCCAAAGACCCTCCTGGCTTGCAAAAGGCTGTGTTGGATCCTGTGCTGTGCCCCAGTGAGCAGACAGCTCTTGAGAAGAGTTACC
The DNA here is from genome assembly GCF_001604755.1 of Lepidothrix coronata. Classification (NCBI taxonomy): domain Eukaryota; kingdom Metazoa; phylum Chordata; class Aves; order Passeriformes; family Pipridae; genus Lepidothrix; species Lepidothrix coronata. Next base: position 1,016,452 of record NW_016690420.1, on the reverse strand, counting down.
TTTCAGGTGACTCCTCCCCTGGAGAAACGGATCAAACTCCAGCTGAGATGGATGAAAACCTCTGCAATACAACTGAAGTGCAGAAGTGTGAGACGCAGAGTGACTCAGGAACTAACTTGGTCGATTTGGTAGACGGACAATCAAAACTGAAGGGTTGCAAAGTGCTCCTTTCAGAAGAGATGGCTGTGTTACAGAACACCCAGAGAGATATAGCGGAGGTCCAGGAGACTTTAGCAGAAATGATCCGCCAGCATCAGCAGCAGAGGAACAATCTCCAGGAAAACACAAATGGAAACACCCAGGAAAGCAACCTGGAGCAGAGTTCAGAGACTGAATTAGACAAACCATCCTCTGACAGCAACCAGATGAATGGGTAAGATTCAGCACATGAATCAGTGGATTGAAAAGTGTTGCTTTTTTCTGTGTGTTTGTGCAGCAAATTGCCTCTAATCTCCAGCTGAACACCCAGGGACACTTAAACATACAGTCAGAAATCTTGCATTTTCCTGGGGCCGAACCACCATATTCCTAAACTCAGTGCAGCTGAACAGCTTCGTGATACACGAAGTGTGTTGTTACAGTGAAAAAATAGGGCATCTTGAAAAGGGGAGGACAATGAAAAGGACAGGCATGGTCTAAGAGATCTGTTTCTTTGTTGAACAGTTGTTTGGGACTTTGGCAAGAAGGAGCTAGGACATAAAACACTTTTCCATTTATCTCCTGTGCTCTGTGTACAGGAGAGAGGGTATGCAGTAACTTAAGCAAAACAGTTACTGATGACACCTGTTTTTTTCTTGACAGCAAAGATGAAATAAAGCAACCAATTACACTCCCTGAGCTCACAAAGCAGCTTCTCAATGCAAAGCAGAAACTAGCGGAATTCCCAGACAGTTTAAAGGTAAGTTTTCAGAAGAGCCATTGTGGTTCTGAAAGGGCAACCTCATTACAGAATCCCTTCCATGGAGGGATTGTGATCCTATGGAATTTTGAGATACAGCTGACACGTGGCATCAGGGTGGTGTTTTTCTTTCAAGCATAACTTTTCCTGTGCAGTTGGAAAGCGTAGCTAAAGCTCCTGCATGGGACAATTCAATGGGATATCCTGTATGGATCCATCTCATGCATTTTAGAAGTAATTCCTTGCTACTTATGTATGAAAAAAAAAAATTGATAAACAGTAAAATCAGAAATTTAAGCTATAAAATGGCCTTTATAGATCAGGAACTGTAGAAACTACTCATCACGTTTGAAAACATGTAACCATGGTGATGATGCAAGAGGGGGCAAACGGGGTTAAACGTGAAGAGGAGACAATGCATCCTGACTATCTCTGTTTCAAGGGTTCTATAAAGCAGTGTTTTTAGAGAGCTGCCTACCTGAATATGTTGTTGAGCACTTGTAATTGACAGTCACCTCATGCTCCTTTTTTGCAGGTCTTGCCCTTCCCTGACGTGCTGGAGTGCTGCCTTGTACTCCTTCACCTTGGATCCCAGTGCCCTCCTGAGCTACAGGAACAGGCTCTGGATCTCCTTAGGAAACACAGCAGTGCTAATATTTACAAAAAAGCTGTCAGGAGGTTCTTGACATGACATTCTGTCTCCCTTCTTGAGCTGCCTACAGTTACTTAACACCAAGGCTCTTCTTTCTTCAAGTGAAGGCTTGTTTTGATGGCTGTGGCTGTTACTGAAACAAAAAGTCAGGTTTATATACAGACCCACTTGTGCTCATTCACTAACAATACTTAAGGACACTTAGAAAATTGAAAAGCAGGAGGGTGTGGGCTTGAACTGTTATACAGGATTTTTGTATAGTCTTTTTTTATTTGTTGGAAACTATGCTCATGAAAGCTCTTGCTATTTACACGTAAGAGAAGCAGTTTTGAGCAGCTGTACAGTCTCAGCAGAGGAAGAGTAGCTGCCCTCAGGAAAATCAATGGTTTCTGTAACCAAACTGACCCTTAAGCCAGTATTGTTCTTAGAAGCGTTGTGAGTTTATTTTTCCCTCCTTTAAATAAAGTCTTCTACCACCACGAATTGGTATTTAATTTGATGTATAGAAATCAGTATCAAGCAAGGGCAAATGCATTAAAAATACGTCTGGGTTGGGTTCTTTTTTGTTGTTAAATGTGTGCTATGGCTTAGCATTGTGTGGTGAAGCCACCTGTACAAGGTAAAAGGGGGCAAGATCTTTTGTTTCCAGCATGACTAGCAAGAGAGAAGGAATTTCCCCAGGTCAGGAAAAGTCCCTGCTTTTGAAAACATCCACAGCTGAACAAACTGCTTTTTGCTACAGTGGTGGTGAATTTGAGGTACAATCAAGCTCTCTAGAATGGTGCTATTCTAGAAGTGCCAAAGCCAATTGTGGATTCTGCAGTCTTGAACATGTAATATTTTGACCAGTTTCACAGCTTACCTGTAGGCTTTGTCTGTCTGGTTAGAAAAAGTAACTCTTCCTAAGAAAAGCACAAGGCTGTATGAGCCTTAGTGAACATAGCAGCTGTTTTAGTCACTTCTAGAAGCAATGTTTTAAATGCAGCAGAAAGGTTGATATGGGTGGGAGGGGAGCGTGTACCATGAATTTAGAAAATTTGTAAGTACACTAAAGATTTAAGTGATATGGACTTTTTAGATCAAAGGGTGTTCCAAATTCTTCCAGCCAAAATGCAAACTTAATCCTGATAGACTTCCTGCTTCAAGCTAAATAAAGCCTCAGAACAACTTCAAGAGCAGCAGGTGAAAGCCAGGGGTTAGACTAAAACAAGATCTTTCTGTAGATGTGTTAATCACTAAACTGTTGCCACCTACTCGAACTCGCTAAATTCTGTACAAAGTACTCGAAAACCACGTGGGGGAGCCAGTGCTTAACCAAACTGCCTTCTGCACTTACAGCGGGAACCACTAAAGTGCCACACACAACAATTTTTCCCTTTAAGTGGCCACTCTGCACTGTGAGAATACTCCACCTTCCTGTGACTGTGCTGAGATGAGCAGGAAGAGAATACAAATCCCCCAGAGATCTTCAGCTCAGCTTTCATCAGCTATTGTACAATAAGCTCAAAAGCAGATTTTACAAAGAACTATCCCAGCTGCACATCATAAATAGTAAAGGAAACAAACTTGAGCATCTTTTAGCATGTATCGCCCAAATTCAGATTCCAGAGCCTCAACTTTGGAAATTCTAGTGCTTGATAGAAAATCCAAAACAAAGCCTGGTTTAAAAAAATTTATTTTACAAAAAATAAAACCTAGTATTTACAAGCATTTTAAATACCAGCTCTAAACCTCAACTCATAACAATGGATTAAGACTTTTTAAAATACCAAAGTCTTTTGAACTTTAGGTTTGACATGTCCAAAAGGGATTTTTTTTTTTTTAAGAAATGTCATTACAGAGCTGTTGGAAAAAAAAGTACTGCAGAATAGCTCATTTTTTTCAAAGTCAGAATCCCAAGTTCTTCCATCCTCTAACTACTTTTCAGGTGTATATAATGAAAAGAACCAGTTGTTTTATCTGTTAAGCAAACTGTAAAATTAGGGGCTGGAGAAGCAGGGGAGAGAAGAGGAACAAATACTTATCCATCTGCTGAACTAGCTGTGTTGCAAGGAAAAGAATAAAATTTGTAGGTTGAGTTGAAGAAAACTGAAGTCAGAGTATTGGTCCAATCCCCTGTCAAAGGTAAACTTTTGGGCCTCTGAATCTATTTCCAGAACAGTTCCTTAATACCCGTAAGAACAAAGCTGAGGCTCAGTATGGGTCAAACCTGTAACATACAGAATTAGAAACTAAGGAGTTCTGATCAAATCAGCTCCATTAATATCCACTCCCATGGCTGTTAAAGCAAATCTCCAAATATTTTTAGCTGCAAGGATCATTTTTAATGTCATCCACTCCCAAACTTCTGCAGTGATCAAAGGGAGCAATTTTCGCAGACTACACAAAGATAAAATTAGCAAAACATGAGGTGAAGCTGTCACCCTCACACCATGCAGACGTTTTAAAATAAGCTTTATAAAGCACAAATTGCAAATCTGTGTGCATGTCTGTGTCCATTGTCACTGGATTTCCAGACCCTTAGCTCTACTGAGTAGCTACCATTAAATCTTCCTTGCAGATTCTGTACAGTATAAAGAGGAAAAAATAAACAGAGGTATACACAGTAGATTCTGTCCTTTGGCCTTGGTATTAAAAATATGGCAAACCACAAATGCTGGTATTAGGAATTCAGTCAACTCTTCTGGGTTTCAAATGAAGAAGCAGCTCTTCAGCAACACTGCAGGCCTTGCTCAGCCTGTGGACTGGAGAGGCCTTTTGTTTGAGACACTATTAGGGAAAAAGGTTGAGGACAGCAGCTGCCAATGTGGTAAACATGTTCTGCTGGGGGGCACCGCTCATCACGGCTGCATGTTGTTGATAATGGTCAAAATGCTCATTTTCTCTTGGGCTGAGTCCACATCTTCATTTTGTTTCTGAGCCACCCCCGTGCCAAGGCCATACAGTCGCCCACAATACTTTGCATCGTCAATTGTATCCTCAAAAAACAACTGCAGATTTAAAAAAAAAAAAAAAAAAACAGGGAAGAGAAACAGGTATTGTTTAATTGTGCCTCTAAATCAGAAAGCATCCAATGCTAATTAAACAGCTCATTTGAAATCGGCCACCCCTAAGATGCAGCGTGCAAATTAAAATAAGCACATGAAAGAGGAGTAAACAGAACAAGTCTGTGCCAATATCAACAACTCCTATTACTGACAGTTTGAAGTGTGATGGCCACAAGGCTCAAAAAAATCCAAAACAAAACAAAGAACACACTGTACATGTTGACATTTATGGGTAGGAACGGGAGAAAGGAGGACACTGCAGTACCTCTTTCATTCTGAAGAACGCCATTCCTGTGAGAAGAGAGTCTGATCCTGCCTGGTGTTGTCGTCCAATTCGCTGCAAATCCAGCTGATCTGCCACTTCCTGAAGGCCACCCTGCAAATAAAACAGAACAGGTTTTATTTTAGAAGATCTATCTCTTGCCAAAATTGCCACACTTCTCCAAAACATGAGGACAAACACTGAATATGATAAATCGATGCAGATTCCAGCAGTACACACACACCAGCTGTGAGTGAAACACAGTGGCAAATACTGTTCAAGAGTGCATAAATAACTCTTCTCAAATTTAGGTGCCTTCCTTTTCCTGCTGCAGATACTTGAGATGACTGTGGGTACATTCATAGGTTACACATGCTGGACCTTTCCCTCCCTTTACTCAAACAAGGCTGTGATTCAGTAGATAGATTACTTTCAACCCTCTGAGTGTCTACTAATTGATTAACTAATGAAGTCATGGAGTGGTTCACGTAAAAGAAACAGCCCTGCATAGGAAATATGCTGAATTATAATTAGCCTCTGATACACAAACCGGAAGGGAATTCCCCATTATGGGAATGTCCCCTTTATAATAAACATACTGATAAGTCCCATGTGGAGAGGGCAGCATCCATTAGACACAAACTGTGTCATAGCTGCTTCTGTGTCACCACTGGCTTTTACACAAGTTCCAGTTTTAAGACAACATAAGTAGCAGTTCTGTCACTTGGCTTCCTGTACATTTACAGTGTTGATGCCCATCACTTGCTTGCTGGGGAGAGACAAGTTACCTTGAGGTTTTTGCAGCTTTTCATTAAGTACTTCACATCATAGATAGATGGGAAGAAAAGGTTCAAGATATGGAAAAATTCATGTTCCTCTTCCGGTAACTTGGAATCTGTCAACAACTTCACCATGTAGCCAAAATCATAACCACTGAAAAAAAAGCCATACAGAAACCAGATAAGCAGGCAGCACCTGTAACTCAGTCAGTAGCAATATCTCATTTTTCAACAGAATTTTACTTGCTGTACCTTTCAAGCCTTAACATATTCTGACACTCACAAAAGATCTCTGGATCAGAGCCAGAACTCATCCTGATTTTCATGCCAATGTAGGACTTTGGAATCCTCCTTGAGTGACTCCACTAACCCCTTGTGAAACAGCTAAGCCATTGGGAAGAACATACATTTCTTCCCAACACTGTACATTTCTGTAGCTATGGGCAATACAGAAAAGCAGGAAACCCTGGAAGTGTCTGTTGAGAGAGGAGGAGGTGATGGCAGGTCCTTTCACTTGTGATGGCATCAGACACCACAGGCTTTGCAATCAAGTTGGTTGAAAGGCTACAGGAAACACATCTTAACCACACAGATTTCTTGCTCTATGTAAACACAAGATGGAAGTTCAGAGCACCACCAACAGTATGGTAAGGAAAAAGAAACAAAATCCTTACTTCACAATGCATTTACTAAAGTGTAATCATATTTTAAATTGTTACTAACTTCTTGCATTGAAGGAGACTGTAACAGCAAAAGGATTTGCAAGCAACACATACACAAAATTCAGACCATGAAGTGTCACATGTCCTTACTTCTTAAGCTTGGCCTTCATATCTTATTTTAAAAACTGCAGGACTGCTAATTTTATTCCTTAAAATCTGTGTCAGTCTCCATGGAAAAAAGCAGAGAATCAAGAAAAGATCTGACAGGGTCAGTGACCATCTCAGACCCACCTGTGGAAGGAGAGCCATTTCACACTGTCACTTAGGACAACCCCAGATGTCATCAGCAACTCAGCAAAATGCAGGGTGTCAATCCCTTCTTCTTCGTGCTTCTGGAATTGCAGCCCAGAGCTGGCAAGGAGGTCTATGGAATCCTGAGAGTACATGTCCTCCCTGAAGAAAAAAAACAGGTTTGCACTTACGGTGCTGCCAAGATAAGTTCATTTTAGAAAAATTGTCCCCACACAGTATTTCAAGAATTGGACTGACCATTAAGAGACCTCTGGGTTCCACATTCGTCTCTCTAGAAAATTCAAACTGACTCAGTTTTAATATCATTACCACAGCCTCCTACATCTGTAACAACCTGTTCTGTGATCGTAACTAGTTAATAACTCTGTTGGCTAGTGCAAATTCCAAAGATTCCAACTCCACAGAAATAAAACTGAGTTTTGAAAAATGCCACTTCTGCAAGGCAAAGGGAAGCACCACAGAGAAAAGGGGAGTTCACTCAAAGAGGAAGATGTGCAACTCTAAAGCACTGAGCATCATTCCTGTCTACATTTTTCCTTTTCACTTCACAGCATGTACCACTTTATCATCACCTCCACTTCCATCTCTGGGAGTAAACAAAATTGCATCACCCTTGACTCAGGAAGGAGGACGGGGATGAGTGATGATGTGCTTGGTAGAGAGCTGAGCAGGAACCTGAGTTCTTTACTGCTTTGCTTCATTTGAGGGGGAGGAAAGGACATGACAACACACAGATCAAAGTTCCTATCAATATGATTACTCAGTCAAATGAAGTGATCACACTATGAAAACCCCTTCACTCTGATTCAATACTTCTAAGAGGCTCACAGATTTGTGGAGTAAATAGTACAACTTTTGGGTTCAAGAACTGTGTGCCCTGCACAAAGTAACTACTGCTTTCCAATGATAGCTTCATAAAAATACTAATTGATTTCCTATAAGTGTGTGGTTTTGTCAGATAAACCTTTCTTTATTTCCAGGCAGCTCTAGTGGTAATTATGCTGAGTTTGTCTTTATAATTACAGGGGAAGGAATAATGAAACTTGTTTCAGCTGCAACCCAGGATATTGCAGGATGGAGGAGACAAGAACTGCCACGCTCCACTTAACAATATTCATTCTCCTGAACAGGTGTGATGATTACACCAACATGTTTTTAGATCCCAGTTTATATTTTAGCATGGATCTGTAAGGAGGTCTTTTCCTTTACGATGAAAACAGCACATCCATTTATTTTTAGCAGAAAGACATGGATTTTTATATACATATATATATCTACATAAAATACACGAAGTTTCAGACTATAACATTGTTCCAGAATAAGACACATAAAATTATCAAGAGAAAGGATATTAAGGATTTTAGCACAGTTTTGACTTCGAGAAACATTATTAACTCCTGGCACTCCAAAAGAGGTTCCCACATATTCTCCATTAGAATCTGAATTTTTATTGCTGGGAATCAGCCAGTGATGATGAGCACACGGACACCAGCATTTGCCAAAGGAAAACATCTCCAAAGCAGAAGAGAACAGGAAATTATTCCCCGGCTCAAAAGACTCACGTGAGGTTGAATTTGAAGTTAAACTGCCAGGTGTTGATGCCAGAAGGATATTCCCCCTTCTCATTTGTGAAAGTTAGGCCCAGCTGGATAATTTTCAGCAGGTCGACGTTACACCGCAGGAGCTGGTACTGGTAGTCTGTGGAACTGCGGAATTCCCCGATCAGCCTGACAACAACTCCAGGAAACTCTGTGTCCTAGGACAGAAGGGAAAATTTTGTTTCACCATGTTCTCTGTTAGAAGTCACTATTATCCCTCTATTGGAAGTTTATTTGGTTCCACACCTGCAGGTCTCAGCACTGTATTCTGTGAATTATTCTGTTAAAATCAGCGTTTTTTCCCCTCCTTTTCCACATTCATACAGCTTTTAAACTGCTACAAGTCAGACATTAAAAAACTCCACACAATTAATAAACTATTGCATTAATTTACTACACATATGCCTTCTTACAGTTTTGTTTTATTCCAAATCAAAAACGTTGCAAAGCCCTCCAACATGCATTATTGTATAATCTAAACATCTCTCCCTTGCAATAGACTCCCTCATTTTCCCTAAATCTACTACAATGAAATAGGTTTTATTTATTCAGCATTCTTTCACGTTCTAAATACAAGTTAGATTTGGCACTCTGACCATCTTCACTTGATAGCCCAGACAGTGAAACCTTCACTGTTTCTAAGGAACAGCCAATGCCTACATTAACAAAAATAACTGTCAACCAAAACAGACTTCAATAACAGCAACCATCTATTAGACAAAAAACCATCTATTTGATGAAAAACATTTTACTTGGCCAGAGACTGTGTGCTACCTTTGCTGAAACCCAAACTGCCACACTATTTTTACCCTCAGATTAGGTCAGGTAGCTTCTACTGACTATATGCAAAATCTTCCACAACAAACCCAGTGCTGGTGCATCTGACAGAGTCTCTCCCTTGCCCAAGATGTTTTTGTGTCCACTCTGACAGCACAGACACTAAAACAGGCCCTGAGCACACTTTCAGTGGGATGAAAAAGATGCAAAAAAGTTCATTTCCCACTGACATATGACAACAAGAAATCATATTCCCATCCACAACTGCATTTGACACAGAAATCCTGCACACACTGCAGGGGCACCTGTCTTTGTGCCAGACTTTTATTAAGGACTTTTCCTATCCTGAGGTTTAGTATTCCTAAGCAAAGTTGGCAGAACTTGCAGTATCAAAACTAAAACCAGTTCTTTATGTAACTCACTGGGTGCTGCAAAGCAGATACAGACTTGTAAGAGCAGGAGGAGATTCCTCCCACCCGGGGGAGATTCTGGTCTTCTTAAACAAAGCTTTCTGAACACATTGTCTTATCTACAGCCAGAATATTTTTCTTCCCTAAGAATCAACATCTGCCCTCATTAAAAGGGAGCTGGAGGCAGCCCAGCTGACTGGATGTCAGGCCTTTTGACCTACAGTCCCATGGCATCTTCCACAGCCAAACAGAGAAAGACATCCAAAGGACAAATACACCAGTGGAAAAATAGAAATTTAAACACAATTTTGACCTGTTCCATTTTTGTATTGTACAAACTAAAACACCATGAATAGCTAAATGTTAAATTAATTTATCTTTTTAAGTGGGTCTCCATCTTGCCCTTTTTTCACTCAATCCATGCTCAACACTGCTTGTATTAAATTCTGGAAAGTTACTCAACATCTTTTTAATTTTTCACCTCTTCTATCGCAGCTTGACTGGGGGTAGGGAGAAATCATTTCTCACTCAAGAATCAACTTACTCCCTCTACCCAAAAAAATCCCTTGACTAAGGCAATTGGGTCAAGTATAAAACATTTACCATGGCAATGTAGCTGTAACTCAGAACGATCTCCCGAATTTTCCTCATCTCTTCCTCCAGGTTGTTGGCCCATACTTCACAGATAACCTGGCTGTTCTCTGCAAGAGCTGCTGGCATCTTGCAGCAGAGGAAAGGCAGCTGATGCTGAACTCAGACAACAGTGCAGAATCACAAGCTGTGCAATCTTATCAGTGAGCTGCATTAAAGAGACATAAATAATGCTTTAAATGAAGAAAGAGTCACATGAGGATAAATGTTCTGTAGCAGTCAGTCACACTTCCATTTCCAGCTTCAAACAACCCATTTAAAGTTTACATCAAGTTTCTTCTTGCTTTTATCACTTTCTGTAAATGTGCTGATTGAAATCTAGAGCACCTGTTCAGAGCGGATGCACAATTAACAGTACAGTTATTCATGCAAAGAATCATTATCCCATCTTTCTCCTTCTCCTGGCATAAGCTCTGAAACGTTGGGCACACGATGTACAGCAGGGAATCCTCATGTTTAACCCTCAGCTACTGCCCCAGCCCTGGAAGTGTTCAGGGCCATGCTGGATGGAGCTCTGAGTAACCTGGTCCAGTGGAAGGTGTCCCTGCCCAGGGCAGGGGGTGGAATGGGATGATCTTTAAGTTCCCTTTGAACCCAAATCATTCTGTGATTCTGTGATGAAGAGCTTTTAAACACAGTAACAGAATGTGTTAGAGAGAACACTCACCAACATAAGTGTCAATGTGCATGAATGTCTGACGGGGGATATGTCAAGAGGCTGGAGCCAGGATCTGCTCAGTGGTGCCCAACAACACAAGAGACAACAGGCACAAACTTATGCACAGGAAGCTCCACCTGAACTGTGGAAGAACTTCTTTCCTGTGCAGTGACCGAGCACTGGAACAGACTGCCCAGAGAGGCTGTGGAGTCTCTCTCCCTGGGGATATTCCAGAACCGTCCGGACGCAATCCTGTGCAATGTGCCCTAGGATGGCCCTGCTGGAGCAGGGACGTTGGACCAGCTGACCCGCAGTGTTCCCTTCCAACCCGACCCACTCCGGGATGCTGTGATTCCCTGATGTAACTCAGGACAGGCTGCAGGGGGGTATCTCAGCTTCAACATTCCAGCTGACACCGGCAGCGTCAGCAGCGCTACCCCGGGACAGCTCCCGGGCTGGAACACAGACCCTGCTCAGGAGTCCCGCCCAGCCCCCGGCCGGGCCCTGAGGCACGAGTCACCGGGAGGCACCGAGCACAGCCTCACAGCCCAGGGGTCCCCTCAGGGCCCCCCTCCCTCAGAGCACCGGGGCCGCCCGGACGCGGCTCACGGCGTGGGGGAAGCGGGCGGGCCGCTGTCCCCGGCGGCCCCTCAGCCCAGCCCAGCCCCGCAGCCCAGCCCCGCTCCCCGGTGCCTGTGCCACAGGGCCCGCCCCATTCCCGCAGCCCCGGCGGTACCTGCAGCCCGGGGCAGCCCCGGCCGGCACGCGCCGCTCCGTCCCCGCGCAGCCGCGATGGCTCCGAGTCCCCCCCGCCGCGGGGGGCGGCGCTTCCGGGTCTCGCGGCTCTTGCTCTCGCGCGAGGTGGCGAACCCGGCGGCGCGCGCGGCGGGCCGGGGCGGGGCTGGGGGAGAGAGGAAACGTTACGGCGCGCGGCCGCGCCGCCCGCACTGCGCATGCGCAGAGCGCTGGGAGAGCAGTGTTTCTCTTCCCCGTCCCCCCCCTGCGGTGCCGGGAATGGGCTCAACCGGGCTCTCAGCGCTGCGCGCGGCGGGCGCGTCCAAAGCCCCCGGGCGGGGGGAGGGGAGGGATGAAGGGTGAGGGAGCCGGGAGCCTCCGCCCGGCGGGACCGGATGGGCTCCCAGCATGGGGAGCCCCAGCGCCCCGACCCCTCGGGATACGGGCTGCGCCGGGCCTTGGCTGAGCGTCCCCGGAAGGATCAGCGGCCGCCCCTCCCTCACCACAGGGGAGGTGAGGGGGTCCCCGGGTCGGGGCCAGGCCCGAGGGCGCGCAGGGTGGCGGAGCGGGATAAGGGTTCATTTTCCAAGGCCCAGAGTGCAAACCACCGCTGTCCCGGCACGTGTCGCCCCTACGGTGCAGTGCGTGTCGAGCTCATTAGTTGAGGAAATTCTGCTGCTTCCTGCAGGAGCGTAGAAGTCTTACAAGTCCCTGCTACACCTGCAGACTTTTAGCCTGGCTTCTGCTGTTCCGGGAATGGAATTTCAATTAAGTTAGCAACAGAAGGTTCTACCTGGTGAAGCAGCATAAGCGAACTGCTTGTGGAACGCGGCCGCCAACACTGTTTTGCGGGCTGATGCTGATGGCAGAGAGGCAATTTACTTGGAAGCTTGTCTACTAATTAAGCTTGGATAGTATTTCCTTTAGACTGCCTGCCTTCTGGACAGGGTTGCATCTGTTATAAAATACATATGTGTGTGTGTGTATATATATATATTTACATGCATTCTAGTACTGTGTTATCTGCCCACCATTTGGGAGTCTTTCTTCTCACTGAGTCTCAGCTACTTGCCCACCCATTTCGATCAAAGTATCTGGAAAACCGATTCATGGGGTCTTTCCCACTTCATAGTTCAGTGTCTCAGTTTTAATGTTCGTGCCTCAGCAGAAATGTAACATTTAGAAGAGGGTTTTTGAGTGCTGCTCTCTGTCAAGTGACCTTGTTGCTGTCAACATCTTATGACATGCCATTATTTCATGTTATTTTGAGTCGAAGTTTATCTTCATAGATGATAGTTACCATTTTGCCTTAGCTTTGCAGTCTCTGGCATTGAGTATCTTATCTATTATGCAATATGCTACATGGGCAGAAAGTAATCACCTTTCTGCCCGTGGTCACTTGAGTTTGGGATTTCATGCTAGAAAACATGTTGTTAGCAGGTGAATTCACCAGGTTGGATTACAGCACTCTGTGCATAGATCTTTTTTTTTATTTCTAAAGAGTTCAGAGTTAAATACACATACATATTTTTCTTGCTCACAGACCCAGCACTCGAAGGTATGTTGAATCCAGGGGGAAAGGGAGGATGCATCTTCTCAGGACACTGTAAATATTTGTGCCTTGGTACTCTCACAAAAATGTGTTGCAGGCAATAATCGCCTGTGATAAATTACACTTGTAGTGTTTAAAAATTCCCATGTAAAAAAAGGCTGTTGAAGGATGTTTGCAAGCACTGGTGGGGAGTGCTGGTGACATATTTTGCTGATGGAGATCAGAATTTGTTTTTCCAAGCATGGCTGATTTTGATCATAGCTAATAAAGACGAAGAATAGCTGGAAAAGGCACCTTCCTCTTTAAAAAAGTCTCATGGTCTTTGTACTTGGAAGTAACCATGCTCCAGGTCCAGAAGTCCAAGGAGTCCTCACACCCTCTGGTTCTGTTAAGAGCAGAGTACAAAAAACAGTTTGTGTGTGTAGAGCTACATTATAAAGTGGAATAAAGGGCTTTAGCTCAACATCTTCGTGTGGGGCAGCTGGAGCTGCATGTCCTGGATCATGACCTGTAGAAACAGTTGTTCCTTTCTTGTAGAGCTCAGTCACAGCACCACAAATGAGGAAATAACTTACTTACGGAAATCCTAAAATTTTACATTTTTCTAACCCTTCTGTGGTTCCACAGATGCTTCCAAAGCCACCACTGCAGTAGTAGGTGGTGGCCACGTGTGCCCTAGGAGATGGTTAGAAATCTGGTTCAGAACACAGGGAATTAGGGAGTAGGTGAGGCATGCCAAGGTCAGATTCCTCTTCAGTGTTAGAGGAACTATCAGAGTGGGCTCGTACAAGCCTGAAATGTACTTCAGAGATTTTTCCTGATACTCTTTTCAAACAACTGAAACAACCAGTGACTATTAAAAAAACTGTGGAGAGTGATCAAAGGTATTAAGTCTCTAATCAAAAGGCTTTTCTGCTGAGAAGAAATCAGACTTCTTGCATTCCTCAGCAAAGATTGCACCAGCCTTGGAGTGTCTGTGGTGGAGACACCAGTGCAGGGCACAGGGCAGCCAGCAGAGAAGCAGCTGATTAGTGACAACATGTGCTAGACACAAGTTACAGCAGAAGATAAATGACATTTACATCCCTATGATGTAATGTCATGAGCTGTCACATCCCTGATGTGCTGAGCTGTCTGTTCCTATGGGTATGAATATTTCAGAGATCACCCATGTTGGAATTGAGCAGTGGTTACAAAGGAACACCGAGGTCTTTGAAATTCGCTGTTTTATCAGCTGCTTTTGGCTGTTGGATGGACAATCCTCCCACTGCAATCTCAAGTCCAAACAAAGATGGGCTCAGGACATCATCCATGTGGCATCCCCCTCTTGAAATGCCCATTTCCACTTCCTCCTCTGCATGTGAGTACATAGTTTGAAGGAATCACATTCCTCCCTGTTGAGTCTGCTGTCTTTGATAAATAACAATTAGTAGCAGTAGCTAAGAATTACAAATTCCTACTATGGAGCAGTTGGAATTAGTCAAGAGAAAGTGTCAACAGCAACAGTAACGCTGTTAAATTCTAGTCACGCTTGCAGCCCTCCGCAGCTCCGGCTCTACTGGGGTGAGAGGTTGCTTCACCTGAGAGTGGCCATACAAGGCTAACTGTGAGGGAGAGGTGATATTCCTTGTTTTTCCTCATGTGAAAAAATAAGTCTGGAAAGTTATGATAATAACACTCAGTTCTCAGAGCTTAGTTTGTAATAAGTCACTATATATTGGGTAAGTAACAGATTGGGGCCACATTTGCATAATAAAGACCAATACTACTGTAAATTACATCTTGCTCTCTGCAATAGCATAATTACAGACTTTATGGTCTGTAAACATCATATTCAAAGACAACTAAGCCCAAGCACGTGCTAACCTATATGCATCTTCTTCCTCATGGAACCACTGCCTGTGACTGGTTGAGGACACTGTGTAACAACAGCGTTGGTATAATTTATAGACCTAGTACAGCAGAATGAAAACTGGACTGCTGGTTTTTTGCCAGATTGCACAGTAACCCTTATTGCTTTTAACAAATACACCTTTGACCCATTCAGTTGTACTCACTCTAGCTATTTTGTGCTCAAAACATGAGTTGCTGAATTATAAAAACTACTTATCCTTAGGGCGTTGGTGGCTCTTTTATTCTCAGGTACTGTGATGAACTCTTGATGAAAAATTCTTACCTGCAGAGATGTATTGCACATGCTTAACTGAGTAACAGCACATAGGCACGGGGAACACTGCCAGCACTAACAGTGAGTGACATGGCACTGGCTTCACATGACTTGTCTGGGAGGGGACAGCCGGCTCTGCTTGGAAACACACCCCTGTTGCCTTTGCCTAAACCCTCATAAAGTTTCCACAGCAGTAGTGAAAGGTGAAGAGTTGAACTCTGGGCTCTGAATAGACACAAAGGACCTCTCCTAGGCTACCATCAGCAGGAGGTGAGCGAAGAATGGGCAGCCAGAGTTCAAGGGTGTAGTAGCTTGAAAAGATATGATAGAAACTTTGAGGAAGTCATTGAAAGGCAGTGTCGTGTGTCTGTGTGAAGTCCATTGTGAGCTTTTCTAGGAACGGTGGTTGCCCTCAGACCCGTGCAGGGCTTGGTAGGACATCAAACGACGTCTGGTCCAGTGTCTGTCCACAGAGCTTCGTGGATATGCAACTGCTCAGGTGACCAGGTGAGTGGTCCTGTGGTTTTGTTTCTATATGTTCTGTACTTTCATGAATAGTTACAGCCTTTTTTCTCCCAGGAGCAGCTTTCCACTGTCTGTGCACTATAAAGGTTGATTCCAGGGAATTAAGGTCTACAACAGAAGGTTTAAGCAGGAAGGCAGAAGGAATACCGAGGTGGGCAGCCAGTCACTCAGCTGCACCCTCTGTGCAGGACTGTCTGGCTGCTGTCAGAAGGGTGCAGTGCAATGGGTACAGTGCAGGGGGAGTGGCACCTGTGGTGCCTCATCTTGGCACCAGAAATCTAAGGGGACAGCAGAGATGGGGCATAAGTAATGATGCACATGTTAAAACAATTGTAAAAAATATGGCAGTTCTTTCCTTTTCAGATTATACTGAGCATTGTAAAACATGGCTTAGACAAACTAACCTATCCTGGTACCTGAAGTGGAAAATTTGCTGAAAACAGATCTGTGACTTAATGAACACTTGTTGGACAAATGAAGTTATACATGGAAATAATAATTTAAAAAATGTATTAGAATTCTTTTTTGACTAGTGTATGAATCCCCTTTAATGTCAAGAGACTGACTGGAAAATCAGTTACTCTTACTTTAAGGTTGAGAATTTGATCTGGATCAAATTTTGTGTTAACTAATTTGAAATAACTGAAAAGGAACTCTTTTTTTTTCTTACACAGCTCTAGTTCTAGCTGATATTTGGAAATAGCTGCAGGCAGCTGAGAGCTTCACTGGTTGATTCGGGGCTGTAAAACATGCCAACATGAGAGCAGTGCCAAGCAGTTGAATGGCTTTTTTGTTTGCTGAAACAGCCATGGTTACATGAATGGTTTTTTAATGTATTTGGTTTATTCTGAATCAGGAGAGACATTACCCAACACTAAAAAGAGTAGGTAATTAGATGTTGGGGAAAACCTCATCCATCCAAATTTATTTTGGTTTAGTGTAAATAATGTAAAGTTTTATCCTGAAATGTGGCTTACTAGAGGTTGCATATTGCATTTTACACATTAATAAGTGTTGCACATTACTGTTTTCAGCTCCCTGCTGGGTGGTTGTAAAGATAGGGATGTGCACAGCCAAAGGGCAAATAATAGGAGTTATAACAAGGCAAATTCTGAGGGGGAAAAAAATCACAGTGAAGGTTGTCAAATGCTGGAACAGATTTCCTGGAGAAGCTGTGGAATCTCCCTCCCTGCAGACACTCAACTGTTGAAGGCTCTGAACAACCTGTTAAGAAAGCTGGAATGGAACAAAGCCTCAAAAATGAATGGATTATTCAAGCCTGACATATTTCAAGCATTTGTTTTCTTGGAGGCAGTGGGCACACCTGCCCTAAGAGGACCTCTGTGACAAGATGGGCATATAATGCATGTTATGTAACAGATGCGATCAGAAGGTCTTGTAAAAACTATGATAAGATCAATTTAAATTTATCCTTGTGGCAAGGATTATTCACGCTGTTGTGTTCAGGCCAGCAGGTTATTTATGATTGTTTCTTACAGGTATTCTTCATCAACTTATCTTAGAGTCCAACTATATTTTATCAATAAAATTGTGGTTGGCAAACAACATATAAGAGGAGAAGAGGATTGGCCCTGGCAGCTCACAGAGTCCAGTAGTGAGGAGCTCTAGGTCTGGGGAAAGACAAGAAGCCCTGGACACTGTGAGCTCCCTAATGCATTCTCATTTTAAGCAATAGCACCTTAGGGCACTTCTCACACTACCTTTTTTGGCCAAGGGAGACGAAGTGAACTTGGGTTTGGGTTTTTTTTAAGACTGCTACCAAAAGTTGGCATTTCCCATAGGAGTACAGCCAACCCTGGTATTGAAATAGGGGGTTGGGAGTTGAGCTCACAGTTTCCAGTTTCAAATCACTTTTTACCTAGTTTTTCTTTTTTCCTTCTCAAAACTGTTTAACATTAGTTTCTTCCACTGAAGTGTGTGGTGGGCTGTTCTTGTCCTTTTCTGTCCAAGAGTAAGCAGGAAGAAGGTGTCTTAATTTTTCTATCTCATGCCCTTTAGCCTGCATACTAATATGTAATGTAGAGAAACAGAGCTGGAAACACCTGTAAATAAACAGAGTTATATTTGCAAGAACCCAGAAGGCTATAATTTCAAAGGTAAACTATAACCTCCTGGCTAATAAGGGGACTTCTTTTTGGCAGTGTATTCCTCCTTTCTGAGTCGCTGCAAGAAGAGTACTCCTAAGAGACTTCCCTCCATCATAAAGGTAATAGAGTATCATCTTCCTAATGGGTAATTTTCCAAGTGTTTGTGCCTTAGACAGGTGCCTTTAAACCTTTCTGTGCTTTCCTTTGTACCTTAGGTAACATGTTTTGCCTGTGCTTGAATATTCTGCTGAGTATGAAAAGCAAAATGGATTAAATTCCTCAGTCCTCAGTAATCTGGCCATTGTATTATTAGAACTTGTGTGTTTGTTCTTAAAGATCATGTGAAACCAAGAAAACATTAAGGAATGTTTTGTTAACTTTTGCTAATTATATTTGATGATAAGAGTGTTGCAATATAAAAACAGCTACACAATAATCCCTAGGACAGCCAGAACGTGGCCTGACATAGAGAACCCTTCATGGCTGTGGCCAGTGGTGAAGGCCAGCAGCTACTTAAACCTTGGGTCTGATTTATTTTTGAAGTTTTTTTTAACAAAACGATTAACAAATGGTCAAGCCAGAGCCAGATGCAAGGGGATTTATTATGAGGTGGCCACATGTCCATTTAGGACTTTAACCCTCCAACTGACCATAGCAGGACTTGAAGCAAAGATGATTTTATCAGTTACCATGTTCTTAGGCTGTAATTTACAGTTTCTCTGCCACATGAGTGAAGGCTCTGTGGAGCTCTACTGTGTTAATCCTTTGTGGCACAAACTCACTTTGTTGTTTTAGGATTTTTCTTTTTCATTCCTGTTAGTTTAACTGCATGTTGTTGTTATGGAAGGAAACATCCCACATCATCATTTCCTCACAGTCTGAGAAGGGCTGGAGCTGCTGCTGGGTGCACTGTATTCCTGGGTCAGATCAAGGGAGGCAGCTGTGCCACAACACACGTGTGCCACGAGCAAAAAGCTTTGGGTTTGGCTATCCTCCTATATTTCTTTGTTATCCTTGCATCCCTGTTAGTCTTCTGGGACACTTCTAACTCATCAGGAAATAAGGGCATTTTTCTTCTCTAGAGCTCAGCTTGAAGGATGGAGCAGGACAGGACAGGGCGCACAGAGTAAATATTTTACACTTTTGCAACGGACTGGAAGTTGAGGGGATTTGCTGTTGCCAGCGTGTGTTCTTTCACTCTCCAGCTGTCCAAGGTTCACTTACTTAGATCACCTTTTATTTCAGATGAAAAGAGACTCTGGATATTCCACCGTGGCTGAGCAGCAGAAGCAGGTAAAGGCTCAAGGTCAACTTTTAAGGGAAGAATTATCCAGGTGCTTTGGAAGGCTGGATGTGTTGAATCATCTTCTAAGAGAAGTGACAGACACATCCGCGTTCCGATCACTTTAGTACAATTAGGAGCTCATCTCTTATCACTACAGCAGTATTTCCCCTGTGTTTTTCCCTTCCAGTGGACTGCAGCTACAGCAGCAAGTGAGGAAAGGCCTGTTATCTTTGTGTGGCAAGAACCCACAACACTCCCCCATAACCAGAAGCTGGACCACCTCACTGGGCCCAGACCCAGCTGATGTGCCCCAGTCTCTTCACCATGCCAGCAGCAACCTGCACTTAAGGAATTTGCCAACTTCTACAAGCCCTTTAAGGGCAAGAACTCAAGCAATCCATGAATTAGTTTGGAAACTACTGTGCTGGAGCTGTTGGCATGAAGAGAAACAGGGTGTTAAGTACTTGGACTTGATGAACAAGATTTTTTTTATATATATATGTAAACTTCTCTGCTTCTACAGCTCATGTAATTACATTGTGTGTGACTTGTTCATGTAATCACTTCATCACATGCAATAAAAGCACAGCCCCAAAACAAAACAGTTTCTAGCCAAAGGGCTTTTTAAATAGCTGAGGTTCTGAGCTTTACCTACTCTATCCTGTCTCAAGGCAAGACTTGCACAGTGTGTGGTGAGTATTAGGAGTTACTAATTTTTGAAACTTTTGAGTTCTTCAGCTGGAGGATGCTAAAGCATCTGAAATCTGATGTCTTACAAGTGTTAAAATTTTTAGTTAGACCAAATAAGAATTTTTGTTTGGTATGTTCTTGCTTCATCCCAGGAGAAAAAGCTCAAAGCTTTTTATAGCTTTTGTAACATTTTTTTTTAAGAATATGTGGGTGATGTTCCAGGGTCTAAAGATTAAGAAAGTCTTACTTCAGCATAACATGGAGGCAACTGGAAGTATGAAATTGCTAAGAGAGCAGATCTCCAGCCCAGGATCCAGCAGGCACTATCTGAAGCTGGAGTTGAGACTTTTGCCAGCCTGGCCTTTGCAGTTCAGTACAGCCAGTGATAACACTGGCAGCTGATAGCATTGCTATAATATAAACCTCTAGGGTTCACAAACATCAAGCTGTAGGGTAAGAGTCCTGGCAATTAATTCCTCCCCAGTTGCTCACTTGATTAAAAAAAAAAAAAAAAGAAGGTGATAAGAGGAAATGTTTGTTTGTTTTAATAAGGAATATTTCAGTGCTAACAAGCAAAGTTCTGTCCTGGGACAGATAAATATTGCTGACAAGTCCTGGGTCACATTTAATGTTCTGTAGCTGTTACAAAATCTGAAAGCCACGTAAAGAGAATTTTTCTATATTGCATTACCCTAAACCACCTGCATTCAATGTTTCTCAGTGAGTTGCCTCTCTTGTTTGTCCTCTCTGACAGGAGACAAGCAGAACTGCAACTATGAATCATACTATTTCTACTCCAGTCTGTTTGTACAGCACAACACCACAGTTAAAAAACAGGAAGGACAGAGGAATGAAGAAGACAATAGCTGGTTATTATATAATATTATTTTAAAATTACATTGATTTTTTTAAAAACATTTATCCTGCAGATAAATATAATTCATATTCACTCAGGAAAAACCAAACTAAGATTGCTGAACTCCAGAACCAATTCAAATTTGGGCCACTCTAAAAGACAGATCATTAATTACAAATTTGTCATATATTTGCTAAACATCTTGGTTTTGAATATTTAAATATTCAAATATTGAATGCTGCTTTTTGAATATACTTATTCCTAGAATCAAAAGGTCTCACTGGTAATTTTCTGAGTCTTGCAGTTGCTCTGTAAAGTTAAAATCCTTACTGTGATAAAAAGTCCTGCTAACATTAGAGCTGCCCACAGGAATATTTCTTCAGAAGATAACATTTCTGTGGCTGAGAGCAGGGATTTATAGAACTTTGTACTTGTGAGAAGCTGAGTGTTTTAGCTCCCTGTTGATGTGCAGTTGTTTTATACAGATGGCACATGATACCTGCTGGCCAAGTTGTACTCTCAGCACTGGAGCTGAGTTGTACCTGTGATGGCCTAAAGGCACAACAAAGTGAATTATGAAAGGAAAGGTGTTAAAGCTCTGTTATACTTGGGGAAAAAAGGCAAGTTTCTGGGCAGGTGGGCAATGGGCTTCACAAAGGGTCTTCAAAACAAAAAGGAATGTTGAGAGGAGAGGTTCTGGATTAACTGGAGCTGTTAACCAGGTCATCTGAGCACAGCAGCTCTTGACTATTTTGGGTGGGAAAAAGCATACTGTATCCTGGGAGGGAGAAAATACTGAAGGAGGGAGGTGCTGAAGTGGAGCAGCACTCCTTACCCCCAGGTGTTCTTTTCCCACTGCTCCGAGTTATCCAGAAGCTCCTTGTATTATAGCCCTCCAGGTACTGAGCAGCATCCAAATAAAAACAGAGAGGAAAAAATCAGTGGTCCTTTCTCTCCCTTTGGTTATTCCAGAGAAATTCCACATCAGTGACACGTCAGGTCTCTGTAAGCATGGCAGATGGATGTGTGTGTACTGCCCCCTCAATTACACACAATATCCTATAACAGCTTTGTTACTGTGTTCTTTAGAGTGTGTGTGAAACAAAACAGGCCATCACAGGACTGCCTTTACCACTGCAAATACCAAAAATGCCAGGGCAGGCCTCAGCAGCATGTGCTTTCTCTTTTTGATTCTCACAGGAAGAGAAGCTCTGGGATGCCTTGAAGATCAGTGCCTACGCCTTCAGTACAGGCCTGCTCATGTTCACTGCCTTAGTGAACTCTGTTTCTTGGTAAGATTGTTCAAACAAAGTGGCTTGAGGGGAAACTTTTCTGTGAAGAGGGGAAAAAAGTGGATGACAAGAAGATGGGCAACCAAGAACTCTTATTTCCACAGGTTTATGCAGGATATAACTTTAGGCAATTTCTGGCAAACAACATGGCTGAAGTTCTACAACTTCTTTGAGGGAGATGAGTGGACAATCTTCCTCCTTGGTGAGTTTTAACAACACTCCTCTGTAGGAGAAATCATCCATGTACTGTATGTAAAAGGGGTTCATGGACCTGCCAAACTCACTAATCCCACAGAAAAGCACTGGCTTGGAAGCCAGAGACAGCTGATGTTGTGCAGCTGTTCTGCCTTTGAATGGGGTCACCGTTAGACCCCCTGTACAGATTAAAAATCTGATCTTTTTCTGCTGCTGAAATGGCTTCCCTGTGAAGATACTTTGCTCCTGTGAGAACTGAATGACTCAGCAGAACTGATTACTAAAAATTTAAGTACAATTAATGGATTTTACTCTTGTTCTAGTACCTGTAAAACTCTTCTCTGTGATTAACAGCTGGTGAACAGAACTTATAGGGACCTTGCAAGGTTCTAGGGATCAACTCAACGTTATACTACTTGTATTTAAAAGTAACCCAGAAGAGAGAGGCCTTTTCTTAGCCTCAGTTTTCTCAAGTTTCAACCTGTGAGACATTTGTCCTCTCTAACCTCCTCCCCATTCTTTAGATCTTACCTGGATGTCAAAACTTACCCATATTCCATTTTAAAGCATCTCAGGGCAGGTCTTGGCACGTCTGAGTCCCAGCAAGGTCCTCTGGATACTATGCCAGTGTATTTTGTTTCTGATTTATTCATAGCTCTCAATTCATTCACACATCTCTGCCCTCTCCTCATGCCACAGGGGCTGCATTGGTGCCTGCACTTGCTTTCTGGGGCTTCAATGGAATCCTTATGGTGGCTGATATAACAGGAAAGCCAACTTTCATTACTCGCTATCGCATTCAGCTGGGCAAGAATGATCCTGTAAGTACTTCCCACTCTGCCTCTTCTGCTGGCTAAACACTTCCTGCAGTCTCTTAGGCCAGGAATGGGGAGAAGAACCTGTTATGCTTTTCTCTTGCAACCAGGTAGGATTCCAGGAGAATCAAGCCAAGTCTTGTATATCCACTGCAGAGAGGAAGGCAGATCCTATAATCAGGTTACTGATCAGATCTGGATTGACAGCTTGTTAAAAAGTTGGTCCCAAAATGAACTGCCTGTAAATCTAAAAGCTTTTTATCCTTCCAACTAAAGCTGCATCACTTCTTACTTTGCCTCAAATCCTGACTTCTCTTTTGCAGGTGGACACAAAGAAGCTGTGCCAAGCCATCTACACAGCACTGGGTAATCAGTTCTTTGTCTCCTTGCCTATGCTTGTGGCCATGTTCCATGTCATGAAATGGTGGGGCAACACCTTCAGCAAGGAATTACCCACTTTCCAGTGGTTTCTTGTGGAGCTAAGCATCTTCATCATAATAGAGGAAATTCTCTTCTATTATACACACAGGTGAGTTGAGCACAGGAACAGGACTCTGATTCTCCTCCATGCCTTTAAGCTTATACTCATCTCCTACAACAGCAATAATCCTAGTCCCCCTCTTCCACCAGTCTAGTATTTATATGGGAAAACTTACAGGTCCTGAAATGCACCCTTACAACATGAGGCTTTGGTGCTGCCACTACCTAGAGTAAGCAAAAATGGGTAAAATTACAAAGGTGGAACAGCTTAGAAGCTAAGGGAGAAACAAAACAGGCAGCTTTACACAAGAGCTGTGTTCTTTGAAAAGAGTGAGGCTCAGTATCCTGAAAGAAAAAAAGTCCAAAAGGTCAGTGACTGATCTCCTGTTCCCTTGTACAACACCTACTAAACAGGGCCTGGCTCCCAACACTGCAGGATTTCTAGAGGACAAAGCTAGAACAAGGAGGACAAAAGCCTACAAAAGCCCATGCAGAAGTGAGCTCAGCACTCTCAGAAATATGTAGGTTTCCCTTTTAGACAAATGCACCAAAAAAATGTAAAATCTATTTCTTACAAAGGGCCCATGGAACCAAAAATTCTGACTCTAATAGATGCCAGTTGGAAAAGTCAAAACAGTGAAAATACAGAGTCTTCCCCTAAGCAGTACTCCCATATTTGAGCAAATGAGTCATTCAGGGACATTGATTTATAGGATTTATGTGGACTAAGTTTAACATCAGCCAGTGGACACATCAATTGAGTGAAGGCTCAGTACTACAGAGAGAGAGCATGGGAAGCCAGGAGTCCTACACTCTTATTCCCAGTTTAAATCCTTAAGTGAGAGGAGATATGAGCAAGTCCCCCACAGAAATTCTGTGTTCTGTTTTTCCATGTTCCTTTCTGCAGAGCTCAAAACCTGCCTTTCTCTGTTTTCTCCTTTCTCTGTTTGCTCTGCTTAGGCTTGTTCACCACCCAGTCCTGTATAAGCACATTCACAAGAAGCACCATGAGTGGACAGCCCCCGTCGGCGTGGTCTCCATTTATGCTCACCCTGTAGAACACATAGTAAGTGGATTCTCCCATAATCACCCTCCAGTTGCTGTGTGGAGCATGATTTCCATGGGATTAGGAGGAGTGGTAAGGGAAGAGAAGCAAATGTGATCAGTGTTTGCAGGAGTGTCTCCCAGCGCTGCTCCAGCTGAGACTTCCCAGAAAACACATCCCACCTTGAAAAGATTCCACTTAGAAGTCCCATCTCCTGTTAACAGGAGTCCTGGGCCAGAGCACCAGCTCTGAGTCTGTGTGTCACGGGCAGGACACAGTGAAGTGATGCAGATCATCACATCACTGTGTGTGTCCACAGGCCATACCCTTTTACAGTGAGGTTTCCCAAGAGGAGCCTCAGTGTTATTCCACAGTGAAGCTGAAATTCATACCTCAGACTCCAGGATGATTTACTGGAATCATGCTGCCCTCACATCCATATTTTGGTCTCATGTCTAACTCCTCCTACAAGCTTAGGGAGCTTGGGCTATGACTGTGTTTTGCAGTTAGTAGAACTCTGTTAGTCCTGTAATTATTTTTTGGATGATTATGTAACTTTATTAAGATGTTCACAGAGGCATCTTCCCTTTGTGCTGTTTGCACAAAACTAATGTCATGCATCACCCAGGTGACACAATTTAGCTCCTTGAGGAGGGTCTGCTTGTTGTGGAGCATTACTGAGGTGGTTTGTTCTCCTTTCCAGCTCTCCAACACGCTGCCTGTCATAACTGGCCCGATGGTCATGGGGTCTCACATTGTTTCAATCTCAGTGTGGTTCTCCCTTGCTCTCGTAACAACAAGCATTTCACACTGTGGATACCACCTGCCCTTCCTGCCATCTCCAGAGTTCCACGACTTCCACCACCTCAAGTACGTCTGGGCACTGCTCAGCTTCCCCTTCCCCTCCTGCCGGCACTCTGGCACCGCTGGTGGGCAGAGCTCCTTTCCAAGGGTCAAGTGGGTTTGCACGACTCATGTACAGGCAGAGCAGCTCTCCAGTTCACTTGCTGAATGCTGCCAGTTCTTACAGCAGTTAAAACAGATCAGGATTTCAAGCCCTGTCAAAGACAGTTCTCTGCAAGGCTCTTCCTAGAAGTTTAGAGGATATTGCATGTGATGTAAAGACAGAGCAAGGGCAAGTCACACAGGTGAAGGGAACATGCAGGAAGCCTGTCTGTTCCTCTCCCATACACTGGGATTAGAAACACTAATCAGATAACACCTTGCCCAGACAATCACAACCCTTCCTGGCAGAGATTCCCAGCCTCCTCCTATTCTGGAGAGAGCAGTTGCAGCAGGTTGTTCAGGGACACATACCTGAGCAGTGGAAGAATTGTTCCCATCTCCCAGATGTGTACCAGACACATCTTCAAGTCTGCCCCTCCTACAGATCCAGCCCATGGGACAGTTCACTCGCCACCCAAATGTTGGGCAGCACCACAAACATGGTGCCAGTTCTTATCTGTTGTTTCCTCTAAATCTCAGCTCCTGTCAGGACACAGATGATTGCAGATCCAAGATGCTCTCTGGGCAGGACAGCTGTGCCAGTATCCCAGTGCTGGAAGCACAGCCACTCTGTGTCCCATGGCAGCTGAGTCTTGGGAGCACATGGAATGGTAATACAAGTGTCCAGCTGCTCCCACAGCTCAGCTGCCCAGGAGAGTCGTGGCTGCTGCTCAGTGCCACCATTTCTGGGTAACAAAGGCACCAAAGAGGGAAGCTGCACAAGTTTCACCCAGGCTTCAACAGAGCTGCCAGGGAGACTGGTGCAGGGGCAGAAATCACAGACAGGTTACAGGGCTCCCAAAGGAATGGAAATACAAAAGGTGAGGTAACCTCAGTAGCTTTCTAGCGATGTTTATCTTCGTTTGGTTCTCAGGTTCAACCAGTGCTATGGAGTCCTGGGAGTGCTGGATTATCTGCATGGCACAGACAGAGTGTTCAGACAAACCAAAGCCTTCGAGAGACACAAGGTCCTCCTCGGCCTCACACCACTCTCCGAAAGCATCCCCGAGGCACCCAAGAGGGCCGAGTGAACCAGCCCAGCAGCTCTTGTGACCAGCAGAGTGAGAGACAATGATTTATGCCAAATAGTATTTTAACTGGGAAACAAGTTATTGTTCACACATAACAAGGCCCGAAACTGAAGTCAAACATGCTGCTGGAAATGACTGCACA
Organism: Lepidothrix coronata; assembly: GCF_001604755.1. Classification (NCBI taxonomy): domain Eukaryota; kingdom Metazoa; phylum Chordata; class Aves; order Passeriformes; family Pipridae; genus Lepidothrix; species Lepidothrix coronata. The sequence continues at coordinate 989,823 of NW_016690420.1, read as the reverse complement.
TTTACTGCAAAAAACTCTTGCTCTAGAAATCTATTTTTAAGCAAAATGTAGTGGTTTGCTTCTTAATTACTTGCACTGTCCCTTGGTTCCAGCTGCCTGTGCATGAGCCAGGTGTGTTCTGGGCCACGTGACTCTGGGGAGTTTTCATTAAGAATTACTGAGGTTTTGGCACCAGTTTCCACAGGCAACGCTTTGGCCTCTCTCAGCAGCACTGACTCTATAGAAACACCAGCAAGGTCACTGTAATTGCATGTGATAGTATTAAAACCACTATTTTTCTGAGACACAGAGCACCTGGGATAGTAGATGCAATCCCATGGAAAAATCAGTGGTGCCACAGCTTTAGAAACTCTCCCCTGCCCATGCAGCAGAGACCTGACTGCCCCTGAGCAGTCTCTCCTTGGGAGAGGTCAGTCCCACTCTGAATTAGGGCTGTCACGGCCTCATGGCTGCTCCACAGACCAGTGGCAAACAAAAGTGAGTTTCCCCTCATGGGACAGGGAAGGAGCTGGGAGCTAATGTGCTACATGCCATCACCTCCTCCTGCTGAGCCTCATCTCACTCCAAGATACAACCAAAATTCCACAATGATAAATTACTGAAAGAGTCTTTCCAAGGAAAGCTGAGTCCCTGCTGTCCTGAGCTCTGTGGAGATCAGTGAAACACTGTAAGAAAGGACTCGGCATAGCAGCCCCCAGAGCTTTATGCACATCCCCAAGTACCTACAGACCCATTGAGACATACTGTGAATTTTCTCAATCTTTTTAAGTTCCAGTCTTGCCTGGGGGCCTGGGACAAAAACAACACATTTCCCCCCAGTGCTAGAGCAGCCCCCCGAGGAGGGGACACGCAGGGCTGACCTGTGCTGCACTCACCTGTGGTCAGCCCAGCTCTACCTGTGGAAGTCAACTTGCTTCCCCAGCCCTCCTCTGGTCCCTGCAGCCAGACAGGGATGAACCTGGCCCACTCATCAGCTCCCAGCTCCCTGGGGAGGGCAAGTCAGCAGAAAAGAAAACCCAGGCTGCGATGTCTTTTGAAGTTTTTATTTTTATACATTTTTTTTGTATTAAAAAGGAAAAAGCATAATTACCACAAATTACAAAGGACTAAAGCATTACTAGAATAATGAATCACATCAGCCTAGAAAGCAGATAATCTGAATAATATTAATGTTATAATACAAGCTCTCATTCAAGTATTTTACATTTTTCTCTTTTCCGTTTATACGTGATGATGATCCTAGCACATGGGTCAAAGATTATGTACTATCAACAGAGATGGATCATGTACAGCCGGCCGTATTAACAAGATTTTCCTCCCAAGTGATACATGGTCTGTGATGAGTCATTTTAAGTTTGTCTCTACGATAAATGCAGCTGAAGAAGGTTGCACACACTTTCTAGTTTTGGGAAACAGAAGGCTGAGGTTGGACACATGGGGTTTGAGAAGGGCCAGCACATCAAACCATCACCCCTTTAGCTCCAGGCGAGAGAGCAGAGGGCTGCACTCACTGGGGTGCAGCTCAGCAGGGGTTTCTGAGCCACAGATCCAAAGGTTTTCAACCCCAGCGGGACCAGGACAGGCTGGGAGGGGAGGAGGGGGAGCGGGGCTGCACCAGGGAGGCTTGAAGGGACCAAGCACCCCCTCCCACGAGGGGCACCACGGGCACAAGCCCCCCCGGTGCAGGGCTGGCACCTGGGGAGCAAGCAGGGACAGCACGGGGGGCCAGGGGGACCCCAGCACACCCTGCAGGGCCTGCTGGCACCGAGGGCACTGCCCACTCCTCTGGAGCTTCCCACCAAGGGGATGTGCTTGTCACAGATACATCGGTCCTATGTTCAAGTGTCTGCAGAAAGTGAAACTGTAAACTACGCCTGGAAATGCTGCCCTCCAGCCGCCTGCTCCATGCCACCGAGAGGAACATCTGTTAAAAATGTCATTTATCTGTTACCTGTACTGGAAGCTTTAAAAAAAGCCAATGAGGCATTTAACATCAAGTGTAGCAACCCCCTCAAGAAGAGCCCAGCACCCATTTCAAACAGTGACAAGTGACATAACCAGCCTCAGAGGAGACAGGAGACAATAAGCATTGCAAACACAGCTTGCTACATATACAATTTTCCTTTTTTTTTTTTTTTTCCTCTTTTTCTTTTTGACAAAATAACTGGAAAGGCATTAACAGCTAGAAGGCCCCCTCTGCACTGCCATGCAGACACATGGCAGGACACTGAGATTAAACACGTCAGTTTGTTACAGTACAGTCGACCAGTCCCGAGCAGTTCCCAAAACTCAAGGGACCCCTGTCAGGGGTGCAAGGGGGCAGCAGAAGAGGGACGGACAGGCAAAAACAGAGTAGCAGTATTATTATTTTTTTGTTTGTTTTTCCCAAATGAGCATGGCAAAGCAACAAAACCTCCTCTGAAACACACCTTCTACCTCCACTCCTGACCCCACGCCAGAGCTCTGTACCTGTTGCAGCCACCTGCACCCCAAAGATGGGCTGACCTCAGCAAGGAGCCCCAAGCTGTGGCAGCCTGGGGGACCTCCTGAGAAGAGGGGAGCACTTCCCCCTCCCGACTCAGCCTCCCTCAGACCTTTCCCAAAGCAGCTGGGCACCAGCACCACGCAGCTCTCGTGAGCTGCGGGACGGATCAGCACTCACAGGAGCACACGTGCAACCACTCGGACCTCTAAAAGCAAAAAAAGCACAGAACACGGGGAGGTGAAGGATCCAAGCTAAAAGCAAGGCCAAACTCCGTCCTCTACAGGAGGGCAAGAACTTCCTCAAATACAACGCCCCTCTGGACAGCTGTCCCTTCGTCCAGGTGGGACACAAGTCATGTGTGGTGCCTCCTGCAGCCACGCACAGACCTGGGCAGCCCTGGCCAGGCCACGGCCACACAGCACAGGGGTGCAGGACACTGCTCCAAGGAGCTCCCTGCCCTCTGCCAGCACCCACCCCTGCACAGAGCAGGAGTGAATGGCTCTGTGTTCCCTCCATCTGGAGGAAGACAGGTGGGAGCAAGCAACAGCTGCCTCAGGTTGTCATGTCCATCTGTTCTTTGCTCTGCCCTGCCCACTGCTCTCTGATGGACAGTAAAACAAGGCACACAGTCCACAAACCTGGAGGGTGGTGGGACCACTGGGACTCCTCTTCTGACCCACCTTCCCCTGGGAAACAGGTGCACACACTAAGGTGACAAACCACTGACTTGGCAGAGGGGGAAGGGAAAACTCTGAGACTAGAGTCTCAGGCTCAGAAGTGAAAATATTATTTAAAATCAACTCAGATTTTGGGAAATTCTTGGGGAAACGTTCTACCTCTTCTACTACCCAAGCAATTCCACAGTCTGCTCCACAAGCAACAACTCCACAGCAGAAGCTCATTCCTCCTCATTTCCTATTATGTTTGTTGCTAAAATGCAGACAATTGGCTTCTAAAGAGAACACGCACCCGCAAGAGGAGCACAGGACGTGGCAACGGGGCCACCCGCGCACATCCAGACCCGCTTCCACTTGCAAACAACCAGCAACACATCTCCAATGTCCTTGATCCAGCCTCCTCCTTCCCAAATCAGGGACAAACCCGGCTACATCCGTAACCTCAAGAGATCTGACTCTGGCTCACAAGAGGGGAAATCCAGATATAACAGTCACGGCCACAGCACTGTACAAGTGTTAACTTTTTGCCCATATTGCCCAGTTCCCACCCCACAACCCCAGAGCACTGCTGCCGTAGTGGAGCATCCATGGCCTCAGGCAGGCTGGCCTGCTGGAATCTGGCCTGTGAGTGGTACCAGCTGCAGGGTGACACAGCAGGGGTGGATGGAGCAGGGCAGGATCACACCACCAGGAAACAGCAAAGTAGCAGCTCCCCAGCCTCTCAAACCCAGCCGTGCTCTCAATTCTAGCAGCAGTTCACGAAGCCACTTCACTCCAGCCCAGCTCCCCCCACCAAAGCAGCATCCTTGAGGCAGTATCAGTTTGGGAAGTGATGACCTCAGCCAGGGCCTGGTGAGCACCCACAGACACTGCTCATGACAGCCTGACCGTGCTCCCCCTCCTGCTCCTTCTCCTCAGCTCCTGGCTGCTCTCACCCACCTGCCCCGTGGCTGCATAAGGACAGCCCTGGAGAGATGACTCCTCCCAGCTCTGGATCAACTGGATCCTTTGGGAAAACGCTGTTTGGTACCAACTTGTGATGGTGCAGAGAGGGTCACACAATGAGCTGCACCTCTGGAGCCACCTATTGCATACCTGCTCCACTCCACACCACAAAGGAGCACGTTCTGCAGCTCAGGCGATGGAGCACCAGAGCCACAGCCAAGCCATCTGCACGGCAGGTATTCCAGGGACTGAGGAGATGGAGCATGGTAGCAGCAAGGCAGGTGGGTCTGGCTGGAAAGAAACAACTTTCCGGTGCTACCTCTGGAGCAACTCCAAAGGTACCACTGGAAATCTCAGATCTCACTCCTCTGACACATGCCCCTTGCAAAGCTCACAGGCTGGGGAGGGTTTGCCTGCCAAAGCCTACCCGGTGTGGAGTAGCAGGATCAATCAAGTAAATGCCACAGCAGCTCTGCAGCCATGTCCTGCCTCAGCCCAGCAAGGAGCTGCATTGCACGGTGTCATCTGAGCCCTGGGAGGTGCACAGGGACTGTGTTGAGTGGGAGGCTCCATGCAGCCACCTGCCAAACCACAACATACAAAGTGAGAAGCCAGAGCTCTCCTCTGCTGGGCAGGTCTCCTGCTCGCCCCTGCACAAGTTGCACCAGCAGTCCCGAGCCAGCGACTGCTGTGGGACAGGTTTCCTAGGGCTGCATCACTCCCTGTCAGGCTACAGCATCGAGTGGTACCAGGAACACGCCAGCTCTCCCACTTGCTCACAGAAAGGACCAGTCCCTCCAGCTGCTGTGACAATCTCGGTGCTCACCCCCCAACCACGCTGGAAGCACAGACTGGAGCAGATCAACCTCCTGCCTGGAGAGGGCCGGGGGGTCTGAGCAAGGCCATGAGCACGTTCAGTTGCTGTCATGGGGAGGAGGCTGCCATGGTACAAACACAGCGGAGCGGCTTCAACTACTGCGTGAGCACAAGTCTTGGATTTGACTGCCCTCGGCACCTTCCCCAGGAGACTCAGGCCTGGTAGGGAGGCTCCATGACAGGAGAGGCATCCGAGCGAGCTGCGGGGTCAGAGGAAAGGCCGCAGGGAAGATCAGCTCGGCAGCAATGCCGTGAGGAGTCTCTGGGCCTGGGGGGGCCAAGAGCCCAGTGCACCCCAGGATGCAGGAAACCAACAAGCCTCCCCCGTCCAGCTCCACCATAAGGCAACTTTTTTTTTGTGTGTTTTTGGGGTTTTTTTGTTTGTTTTTTTTGTTTGTTTCTTTTTTTTCTTCAATAATATTTCCAAGGAAGAAAGCAAAGGGAGATGTGTCTTTTTAAAGAGTTTTTTTGTCATCGTTTTTTTTGGAGGGGTTTGTGGGGTTTTTTTATGTCATGTCATTTTTTCCAAGGGAAAATGAAGAGAAAAGCTCCTTCGGCAAAGTCCTGTCTTTGCATGCGATGGGCATTCCTGGGGCAGCGGATGCACCGTCCACGCAGGCTCGAGTCCAGGTGCCTGCCAGCCTCCCAACCAGCCATCCTCGCAGGAAGGAGTCAGAACAAGCCTATCCTTGGCAAAGGTCCTTTGGTTGACTTCCAAATTGTCCGTGACAGAAGGGAGAGGTGGGCAGAGGGAAGAGCCAGACCCTCGGGAAGGTGAAGACGTCGGGGTTGGGAAGGGAGCAGGAGGACGAACAGGGCGATGCTCCTGTCGCGGTGGTCGGTGTCGGGAGAGGCACCGCCGTACGTGGAATGGGAGACGCCAGCCGGGTCATGGAGATCAGAGGCTCCGCAGCATCGTGACACGCTGTGGCTTCGGTCCCCCACTGGGGAACCTCGCTCCTCCGAGCTTCCTGAGCGGCTGCCCCACGAGATCCGAGGGGGGACACAGAGGGGAGTCGTTGGGGCCACACAGAGCAGACTTGTTTTGGTAAATCCAGACGAACTTCTAGCAATAATTTAAAACTTGATATATATATATAATAATAAAAAAATCTCCCCTTTCCAACCCAACCAGAACACATTTTTTTTTTGAAGAGACGCTAAGACATGAGTGTGTGCACAGGAGGGGAGGGAAGGGAAAGGGTGGGACTGCTGGGAGCGGGTCTGGCTCTGGTCAGGGTTGTAATAGCAAAATGGTGTTTTAGATGTAGATAGTCTTTGCTTTCCAGCCACAAGAGAAGAAGATCGTGTGCGTTGAAGTTTCTCCCAAGCAGCCTATTCCTGGGCACCCACCTTCCAGCTCCCTTCCTGTCCCACCCCCTCATGTCTTCCCTTCTCCAAGCCAGTCCCCCACCAACCCACCCCACCCCCCGGCAGGAAGCAGACGCTGCAGCCTCTCTACTTCCCCACTGTCTGCGACTCTGCGGCCGATGGGGCAGGGGATTGCTGGCTCAGGTTTTTGGCATCCTCTTGTGCAGGCTGGCTGGGTGAGGCGTGGGCTTGGCTGGATGGGCACTGGCTGACCGTTTTGCTGGAAGACTGGGATGGGTAGCGCTTCCTGCCATCTCCCCCTGACGTCGAAGGGTATCTCTTGTGTCCACCTTCCTCCCCCATGGGTGGCTGGAAGAGAAGCACCCCAGTATCAGCACAGCCTCCTCCAAATGCAGGTGCCCTCCCCCAGGATCAGGGAAGAGCCTTCCTGCAAGCCTCCAATTGCAACTTCTCTCCCTGACCCACAAGGAACATACATATCCCAAGCACTCAGCTGCCCTCCTCTCCAAACCTCCCACTGACAAATCTGCTGACAGAAAGACTGACTGATTCCAATCAAGCACAATGGTGATAACTTGTTCTTAGGCACCTGCTTCCCACACAGGGGCATAGTCCAGAAGTTTAGGAGCAGAAGCTCCACACAGGGTTGGCTCTACTAAAACCATCAAGGCTCCCTTTCCTTCTCCATCCTCAGTTCATCAGGGAGGACGGGCTCATCCAGCTCCTTCATCCTGCTCTGAGTGGATTTACAACATTCCAACCCTGCAGATTGTTCCCGGCCCGGCTGCAATAACAGGGAGCAGTAGATGTCACTGCTCCCACTCCCCAACCTGCCACCACCTGGGGACCCCCCAAAATCCTCCATCCTTGGAGGGGCCAAGGGCTGTCTGCAGGTACATCAGTGTGGTGCAGGCGCTGTGTCTACTCACATCCACTCTGAAGTCCTCGAGGCGCTTGAACTTGCTGAGGTATTCTTGCAGTTTGCTGTTAATGTCCAGATTTTTGGCTTTGGAATATTTTAAGAAGGCCCAGAACTTTTCCAGCCCATAGAGCTGCCCTGGAGAGAAAGAAAACCAATCCAGATGTCAGCAGGACAAAAACCAAACCAGATGTCAGACACCTTTCCTCCAGGCTTCCCCACAAACCCTCCTGTCCTGCTGGTGGGCACAACCTAGGCAAGATGGAAAACCTCAAAGGAAGCAACCTACAATAGTCCTGGGAAGCTCCCCTGACTTGAGATGTCTCCAAGCTCAGCTGACCTGGTGGTGACAAGGCCCAGCCACTGGAGGGACTTGAGAAATCTTATACAAACTAGTGTGTCTAAAGGAATGCCTTGGGAGAGCTACAGCCCCCCACTGCCCTCCTCCATCCCCCAGGACTCTTCAGGACAGTGAGCATCCACTGACCCTCCCACAAAGTGAGCAACAGGATGTCCACCCAGTCCCCGTGGCACATGTTAACATACAGCATTATGTGGCTTCCCCAAAATGATGAGAAGAGGCCCAGGGGCAGCCCTGCAGCTGGGCTACATCACTGCCAATCCCAAAGGAGGCACCTACCAGCTTCGTAATCCTTGATGGTCTCTTCTTGGAAGTCCTTAAATATGTCTGGCCGGAATTTCTTCTCCAGCCCGTAGCTGTAGTATCTGAAAAGGCACTCCAGACCATACCTGGGAACAGAGCAGCATGGGGGGCTCACACACAGGTGCCCACAACACAGGGCACAGAGGTTCTTGAGGCGAGAGCCCTGCTGAGCACCAGCAGCAGGTGACTTGAGGGTGACCTCAGACCCACCTTCGAGCAAGGCAGAGCTGCTGCCTTTTGCTGTGAGCCCTGTGAAAGGCCAACCCTTCTTCCCTCACTCCCCTACCAGGAGAGGCCATCTGCTCTTCCCCTCCTACCTGTATCCCTCCTTTCCGTCCTCCACAGCCAGTTGCTTGAACTCCTCATACATTTTCTTGTTGAAGTGATCTCGGAGAAAGAAGGACCAGAACCGGAAAAGCGTGTTCATCTCCTGGGACTGACCAATGCCCAGTCGTTTCCGCTCTGTTTTGGGAAGAGGGGATGATTACAAGGCAGATCTCTCCCAGGGAGTCAAGGGCTTATGCACAGGAGGGCCACATGGCAATGTAACAACACCCAGCCCCAGTGCTGGACACTGCAGCCCATGCTCTCCACAAACCATGGGGACACATCAGCTGCCAGGAGGGCTGTCCCACAGGACCCTGCCCATGCCTGTGTCTGTGCCCTGTGGCAGTTCCTGCGCCCAACACAGCAGAGCAGGGACACCCTGCCCCCCTCAGCGTCCCTACCGTTAAGGCAGCGCCGACGGTACTTGTGGTAGACGTGTTGTGTGAAGCCGTTCTCCTTGAGCAGCTCGTGCGAAGGGTGCTGGAACTTGGGCAGGGACTGTGGGGTGCAGCCGTAGCTCCCGACAGCTGGAGTCCCCTCCGAGGGGCTGGAGCTGAGCATGAGAGACTCCTGTCAACACCCTTCCTTGGCACCACCCAGCCAACAGCGGAGTGGGGCCACGCTCCACCCCATAGCACCTGTCTGCTGGTCCCACTCCCTGTGACTGTCTACCCTGGGCTTGGGATCTGAGCCATGGAATAGCCTACTAGGAAGGGAATCAATGTTTCTAACAAAGTTTCATCTCGCTGTTCTCCATGGCTTCAGATTTTCCCCAAGCCCTTCCAGGAGGGGCAAGTTTGGTCCTAGTTCTTTCTGCAGTCACCTAAGAGGAGACTTCCCCTGCAAGAGCAGATGCTGCCTTCCCCCTTCCTTCCCACACTCGCTCCCTTTCCCATTTCTGGCTGCTCCGTGATCTTGTACACATGTCCCTGGTACCTGATGGAGGCAGTTCGTGGCCTGTGCTCCCGAGAGTCCATCACCCAGCCCACGTGGCACTCCATTGGAGGGTTTGAACTGTGCCTCGTCTTCCTTTTCCGTGGAGTCTGCAAGACACAATATATCAGGGATGTGTTCCCTTCCTTCCTAGGCCCCAGCTGGGAAACCCCAGCTCCCATCATGTAGCCCAGCCCTGGCTCCCACCTTGGCATCTATCGTCCTGCCCTCTTTCACCACGGGGTAGAACCGGGGCGTCTGTGTCGGGTCCTTCAGCTGCGGCGTGCGGGGGGTGCGGGGGGTCCTGGCGTTGCGGTAGTTGGGTGATTCTGGTACAGTCGTGGGCAAAGACCGGGCGATGGTGGAAGGCTCAGGGACTCCAAACAGCTTGTTGGCCAAAGCATCTGTAGGTACTGCAGGGAGAAACCCCCCCAGCCAGGTCAGGCTGAGCTCTGAGCATGAGTGTCTCTGCCATCTGGCACACGGGAAGTAGGGAGGGGAGGAATGCAGGGACACATCCCAGCCCTCCCACACGACCGGCATCAAATCCAGCATGACATCAGCTTGGTCAGAAAACCCAAAGCCTAGCAGCAGATCCAAGGATGGAGCTTCCAGGGATCCCACAAGGTATTTGCTTTCTAGTGGCAAACTACAGCAACAAACCCCCCATTCCCAAGAGAAGGACATGGCACTGGGGCACTGGGGCACAGGCAAACAAGGCCCAGCAGGCAGCTGCCTTCCAGGTACTCAGAGAGGGTCCAAGAGGAAAGTCACATATAGGTAATTACATCCAAATTTGCCAAGGTCACCTCACTCCACTGGGACACCCCTTCTTTTGCACCTCCTCTGATGGAGACCCAAAACATTCAGTTGGAAGAACATAATTACTCTGGGAAAGATAATCCCATGTGCCTGTGGTCCCAATTCCTTCTCCCTATCTGCTACCCAACCTTAAAGAACCTCTCAGCATAAGGAACAGGGACAAATTCAGTCCAACCCATTCATGCCCCATCTCTTACCTTGCTGGAACCTGGGGGGACCTGGAGGGACTTCTTGGTTTGGATCCACAGGGGGCTCTGGGGTCAGGGTGTCAAACTGCTCCCTGCTGATCATATTCACCTTCTTGAAGTTCTCCACCTCTTGCTATGTTGTAAGAGGAAGATGGTGAAGAAATTGCCCTCTTCTGCCCTTACCCCATCACAACCATGTGCAACAGCCACAGCACTGGGCCCTGAGTGCAGTTACAGGGCCTGGTGCCCAGAGGGGGACCTGCTGCACAGAGGTAGGAAGGGGAGGTGTGGCAGACAGAAAACTGGGCACTGCACAGTCCAGTTATGAACTATGAACCACTTGCTGCTCCTAAGCTTCCAGGGATCCTTCAAGGCAGCTCCACTAATTAGCACTTGCTTCTCTCAGGCTTTTACCCACCCAGGCCAGTGTTGGTGCAGTAAAAGCTCAAGGTGAGCTCAGTGACCCGTTCTTAGCCAGGCCCCCCTGCCACTGCCACGGTGTTGTGGCCCTAGAGTTCCCTCCCCACACCCCTACAGCCACGCCAGCAGTGGGGCACAACACTCCCATGTATCTGAAGGACCCACACCCACAGCACGCACTGTCCCTGTCACCTGCTTCCCCCACAGCTTCTGTCACCCCAGACAGCAGCATTCCTTCAGCCAGGGGCCACAAACCAGACATGGAAGCACTGAGCCCAGCTGTAGCTCCAACAAGACACCCCACTTCCAGCCATAATTTCTGTCACTGAGCAAGTCTAGGCAAGTCCCCAACCGTGAGAGTCACCAAGCTGGGACTCAAATGTTTCAAAGCAGTAGATGAGCTTTCTATAAAAAGCCCATGTCTGTGCAAACTGATACCAAAATGGAGAAGAGCAGAGGCCAAGTGCAGCCCAGCCATCTATGAACCAGTCCCCAATACATGTGGTCTCCAACAGACTGTGCCATGAAGCACAGGGTGCTCTGGATAGTGCAGACACCTGTTTCCCCTCACAGATCTGGCACTGCCAGCCAAGACCCTGGCAGACAGCAGAGCAATGGGCCCCATGTTCCAGGTCACCTCACTACTGGCACTTTGTTTACCTGGCTTCAGCCTTACATCTTGTTACAGAGCTGTGTTTATCCCTGACATGGCAGGGCATGATGCTGGGAACCAGTAAGTCCAAACATTGCAAGAGGACTAATCCCAGCTTAGCTCTACCCCATGAGTGGGCTGTAACCTGCTGTACTGCCCTTCTCACCCCACACTAACCATCAGCCACCCTGCTGCATGTGAGGCTCCCCACAGCCCACACACACTCCCTTCCTTGGATCAGCCGCTCTCACCTTGATCTGTGAATACTCTGGCTCGAACTGCTCTGTCCACAGGTCCTGCTCGTAGTAGTAGAGCCCATCATTGATCACCTTGGCCAGCTCCGAGCTCATTTTAGCCCTGGAGGTGTGGTTGCCAGTCCGGTCCCCACCAGGATGCCGGCGTAGGTAAGGAGGAGTCTGCGTCACGATGAGGATCTTGTTCACGTCGCGGTCGTCGATCTCGTAATCGGAATCTTCATCTGACCAGTCGGTGAAGGTGTTCTTGCGGCCATCCATCTGCTCCATCTCCTCGTCGAAGAGGAAGTCGAGCTCCTCAGGCTCATCTTGGTCCTTTTGCTTTTGCTGCTGGGGTGTCTTTGACTCCTCTGGTTTCTAAAGATAGGGGGACAAGGGTGACACAAGGGTAAAGACCACACAGCGAAACAAGTGACAAGAGATCAAGCTACTGCCCCTTGTTTCTTCACCCCAGCCAGAACACCTTATTCACACCACTGAGGAGGAGCTCCAAAGGGGCTCACATACCCTATTTGATCTGAAGCCTGTCAACTTATGATTCAAGTCACCTCAACAACTGGGAAACCACCCACTCCAAGAGCTTCTACATCACCACCTACCTTGGGCCTGGCTGGGGAAGGCCGAGGCCTCTTCTTCACTTCAATCCATGTCTCTGAATCCAGGTCTGGCAGACTTGTGGACAGGCCCTTGGGCATTGTCTTCAGGTTACTGACCTCCTCTGTTTTGGTGGGGACGGGGCTGGCAGGACGTGGGGAGCCAGGAGCAGACTCTAGAGCCAAAAAGAGCCACAAGGTGCTTTAGAGGGAGGGAGGGAGCCTGGAGGGTTGTGTACTTACAAATTATCTGACCAAAGGAGGAGTCATTCCGGCAGCACAGCACAGCTTGCAGGACTAGCTGGCATCCTGTGGCCAAGGCTACCAGCACAGTGCCCACAGGTGCTGGAGTGGGAATCTCCAGTTAATGCCAGTGGTGGCCACAAAGCTTTCCAGGTGACAGTTTCCCAGACACACAAAGCCCTAAGGCAGATGCTGTGCTGCTCTCTGGGAAACCTTCCCAAGACAGTCTGGAGCCAGTGGGAATAGATCTTCTCCTGCCAAAACTCTTACAACAGGACCAAGAAGATTCTCCAGTTGGGCTCTCAGGTGCAGGTTTGGGCTCCTGCCAGCCCCCATGGGGTTGGGTGACAAAAGCAGGAGCAGCTCATGAAGGACAGCAGACCCTTCCCCAGCACTTGGCTGACAGCTCCACACCTGCTGCCCAATTTATGCCCAGTATCTCCTCACCCGGTAAGGAAAAGTTGGATTTCCAAGTGTCCTCTGCTCCGCCCAGCAGCCATAAGACTGGGCACAGCCAAGAGACTTCCAGCAGGAGTGACCCTCCCTGAATGCCTTCAGCCCCCACAGAGGAAAAGCCACAAGACTCAGTCTCTCATGTTTCCCCCCACGTATGGAGGCAGCAGCTCTGGAGGTCCAAGGACAGAGCTCAGATCAGCTCCCACCACCAGGCAGAAAGCCAGTGGCAGAGCCCTGCCCTGGGGAACACTCCTGACTATCAGGGTCTCAGTCCTGCTGCAGTCCTAGCACTACATCCCACACCTCCCTCCACATTCCCCCAGTGCTCACCTGTCTCTTTTTGGAAGCTTTGCCGGGGGACAAACTCAGGGCAATTGATGAATTGTGAGAAGTCAGTCTGAGTGTAGTCTGCCATAGGAGGGCCAGGCAGAGCCCATTTTTCTGGCTGCTCTTTTCTCCTGATCTTCTCATCCACAATTTCCACCACCTTGCTGTCCTTCAGAGCCTGGAACCAAGGGATACTTGGTTAACTTAGCACTTAGTCTTGGCACGTTGAGGGGCTAACTCGTCCATAGAAAAAAGGCACCACGCAAAGGGTGGTGAGATGCAGGACAAGAAGGAAAGGCCACCTTTCCTTGCCCTCACCTTGATGATGAGGCTGATGTCGGTGGTCAGTGCCTGCACTCGGTGGAAGCTGGCGATCAGGGTGATGGGGAGGAAGCCGTCCGAGTCCATCTTGCGGCGCAGGAAGAAGTCTCGCTCCAGGTTGTCCACGCTGAAGTAATATTCTCTGTATGGACAACATGTCAGTGAGAGGAAGCTCCAAGTCACTGTCCCTTGGGCAACCCCTAAGGAATTATACCCCCCTCCCAATTAAGCTACTGAAGGGAGAAGCCTGGGGAGCCCAGATGTGGGGCAAGCTGGTGCTGTAAGTGAAGCAGAGTGTCAACACACCTCAGTTCTAACCATTCCCATGGGACTGGTCATGCAGTCCCCCCCACCACCCAATGCTCAGACAAGGACAAGAGGTGGTGCTCACATCTGCCTCTTGATGTAGTCTTTGAGCAGCTCCTGGTCCACGCTGTAGAGCTCAGCACTGCTGATGTTGTCGAAGTAGTAGGTGATGTTGCTGGCATACTTCTGGGTGCGGGAGCCATCCGAGCCCTCGAATTTCCGGTACCCATACTGGTAGTCAAAGTGCCCTGTGGGACACCAGTAAGGGTCAGCACAGAGACACTGGGATGTGCCAGACAGGCTGTGCTGCCAGATGGGGCCAGACTCCTGCACAAATAGTTCCCCCTGCACTGTTCCTGAGGACCCCACTGCAGCCCTTAATGGGGCACCCACATCCTTCATCCACATGATCTCTGCCTTTGCCACAGGAGAGGCCAGAAGCCCTCTTATCCAGGAGTAATTGGGCAGCCCAGTTGACACACAAAGGCCCTATACTGAAGCCAGGTGAGGGTTAGCACAGACACTGCCCAGTCCAATGCCAGGGCAGACGCTTCCCTTATCCGAGACACACCTCCTGCTTGGCTCTCAACATGACATAAAGCCTACACGGAGTATCAACATGTTTCAACTCCTGCTCACAGAAATACTGCAAGGAAAACAGGAAGAACAGCTTGGTCTGAGTAGTGGGAAGACATTTGCTTCTATTAAAATACTAGTAAGAATTTTTTGTCTTGTTAAAAGCAGCTCAACTTATCAGCTGGGATGACCTGCCACAATATTTCCTTGTATCCCTACAGTGCTCTGCCCTTCCCAGCCCACTTCTGGAGGCCCAAATCTCTCACACACAGAGACGCAGAGCTGTGCACACTTTGTCACATGCCCAGTTCTCTCCCTGCTGTCACAAGACCACACATACAGTGATCACCTCCTCTGCCACGGCCACGGCCCCTGCCACGGCCACGGCCTCGGCCCCGGAAGGTCCCTCGCACGGCCCCTCCCTCGCTCTTCACGCTGGAGGTCTCGTCGTGGTCCTGCCAGCTGCGGTCGAACTTGTTGTCTGGGTGCCAGCCTGCAGCAGACAGGGAAGGAGAGGCAGGAGGAGTGTTACAGAATGAAAGCACCTCCCTGGAGCAAGCCCGCTGCACCCAGAGCCCTCTGAAGGCAGGAAATGTGCCCACTGGGCATGAGGGCTTGCTGTGCCCCACGGCCAGGGCAGGGAGCAGGTCCCCAGCCTGAGCCCCCACCTTTCAGTTCGCTGCGGTTGTTGGAGGGGTGCCTGTGCTGCTCGTTTTGCCGGTTGTTCCGAGAGGCGGTTTTGTCCCTAGGCACCTCTGACTTCATGTCTATCTGCAAAGGGACCCACTTGTGTTTGTTGCCTGCAAAAGGACAGGGTTTGGGTGTGACATAGGTTCAGAGAGCATCTGCTTCCTCCCCCGCAGCCCTCTCTTGCCACACAGCCCCCACACACGGAGGAGAGAAAGCAGCAGGGCCTTTTGGACAGACCCTGTCCTTGGACATCCCTCCAGGCCTTGCTGGATGCAGAAGGGCACTGACCATGACTCTCAGGCATGAAGGGACATGACACAGACCTTTCCTGTTGCACTTGCCACAGCACTTGTCCCTCCTCTGCCCCTGCTCAGACCAGACCAAGCCCATGTGTCAACCACAGCTGACACAACCCACAGTCAGGGGCTGTTCTGTGCCACCACAGAGCACAGGGAGGGCAGGCTCCTGTCACACCCCTACTCGGGCCCTGCTCCCACCAATATGACACTGTGCTCCTCTGAAGTCTGCAAACACCTTTCACTACAGCTGTCCCCACGCTGGGATTCTTTCCTGCAGCATGTCCCCCAGGGAAGGCAGTGGATGCTTCCACCTGGGTTGTGGATGGGGAGACAGGCTGAGGCCAGGGGACTGCCCTCATCAGGTTCTGCCTTACCTTTCTTCTTCTGCGCTGACTTCTGGTTGTCATCATCACCGTTCTTCTCCTCCCCCGACTCATCTGATTTGGTTTTCAGGCTCTCTTTGCCATCACTCCCATCCCCCTTCTCCTGCTCTTTCATGTCTTTCTTGACAGGCAGTTTCCGAAGGGTTGGTGCTTTATGCGGCTGCTGGAGACACACCAGTGCAAGAAAGATGTGAGAGGTGGGAAAAAGGAAGGGCTGAAGGTAGAACCCAACTGTCCCATCAGGAAGACCCTGTCCTAGGCTGGAAGCATCCCTGCTCTGCACCTCCCAGAACTTCCGGCTCCTCTGGGGAGCTTATGGATGAGCAGGGCAAGGGCCTGGGAGATGCTGCAAAGTGCTCCAGATGTGCTGAGACACTAAGATGGACTGCCAGGGAGGCCTGGAGCTCCTGGATGGGAGTGTCCTATAATGGACCAGACTGGCAAAACAGTGAGTGACAGACAACCAGGGGCTGGCAGAGCAGCATCCAAAAATAGAAAGGTTTCAATGACACCCAGGTCCCTTAGCAGGAGAGGAAGGGCCAAGCCCCTCAGACACACCAGCCCTTTTCTCACACATTTTCAGTTCCTCCTATGGAAGTCCTGACTTTGGCCCAGGCCCCTTCCTGCACTAAGCAGCCCTGAGGAGAGTGGGTCTGAGAGCTGCCTTACCTGTTTCACCCAGCCCAGGTTTAGACTGGGCTCCAGGTTCCCAGAATAGCACTGAGGGAGGGAGTCGGCTGCATGGGCAGCCCTAAAAGGAAATCCCCTGCACACTATTCCTGGCTGCCTCCACACTGACACACAGCACCCCAAATGGCCTGGCTCAGCCAGTGCTTCCAGAGGGACAGAGAGGTCTGCAAGGGCCTTATCCTGCTCATTGCAATGGTTCTGTGTTCTCACCTGGACACTCTTGTGGGCTATTTCTCCAGGTGTTGGCCAATTTGTGGCATCACCAAAGTCACCAACCTGGAATCCAAAGAGAAAGGTCCCATTAGTGCTGTTCTCTGCATTAGGGAAGCCAGAAGCACTTCCACACACCACCGTCCCACAAACAGCTGTCCCTGGGAGGCTTGAGGGTGACATCCAAACTGCATATACACAGCCCCTCTCCCCCCCAGGCAGGGTCCCTGAATTAATCCCAAAAAACTATGTCTATCAGCAATTGTAACAAGGTTGTCACCAGTCCTGCAAGTCTCATTTTGCCTCAGCAGCAGCATTTGGTAGGCAAGCAGCCCAGGTTAACTCACCATAAGCACCATCCTTTGGACAGGGAAAGCACTCAGCTTCCAGCACTCTAAATCCATCTGAAGCAACCACATCCCATTAAAGAACCTCCTCCACCTAGTGGCAGGTCACAGCCAAGCACAGCTCCACTTAAGTGCCCAACTACACCCACATGCCAACAACAAAGCAAACAGATTGTCTAGCAGGACTGGTGAGAAAATTCAAGCAGGTGATGGGATCTCCCTCATTCCAGTCACCCCCTGCCCATATGGGGAACACTGGTCACTTCTCTGCTCAATAAATGACCTCACCATTGCCATCATTTCTACCTTTCACATTTCAGAGAGAACCAGTGGACAGAGGAAAGAACCTAAAGAGCTGCCCAGGTACCAATGAATCGTGGCTGGGCACTGAGTTTATCTGGGCACAGAAATTCCTCATTGCCCCTGTGGGGTTTTTATTTCTGTATTAATTTGGAGTCACTGAGTTCCTCAGGACATCACATCTTTACATTCAGGTGCCATGCTCCTCTCCTCAGGAGGCTGGTTTCCTGAGAAAACCAATTCCAGTGCAGGGCCATGCCTGTTTCACAGATAGGAGCACCTTCCATCCCCAGGGCTCTCCTCTCTCCAAAATGGAAAAGATAAGGAAAGGCCTATCAAGCTGCAGATCCGTCTTCACTGGTTGCTGGGAGCCAACACCAACAACCCATGTCCCTTGCTGTGCCCCAGCTGCATGTAACATCTTCAGCAGTAACTGTCCCTCCATCACACACTGATCTCCTGGAACAGACTGGCCAGGTTCCTCCAAAGGAGTTGCTTTGTTTGAAATCGATTACTCTGGCTCTCCATGTGCCAGTGAGGAACAGATAGCACAGGGAAGAAGGGACCTGTGGACGCACCACTATTGCTGCCCTGCCTGCACTGCAAAACAGGGCACAGGCTGAGCCCACAAGGAACTTGGGGTGTCCTTGCAGTGGGGGGACAGGTTTTCTACATCCAGGACTGCTCCAAGCTCCTCCCTGTGAGAGAGGAGGTAAGAAGGTTTTCCCTTGCCTGGCTGGGCAGAAAACCAGACGAGGCATCATGCAAGACCACTAAAATGCTGAAGAGATGGAGAATCACAATGTTTTCCTCCACACCCTTGCAAGCAGCCATGCCAGCAAGTCAGCCCCTCCACAAACAGGTTTGCCAAGGGAGGGGTCTGCTCTCCAGGCCCTCAAGACACTCATGCAGCACTGACAACTGCACCAGAAGCTGGAGGCCAGAGAGAGGGACAGCAGGTACAGCCTTACCTTGCTTCCTTTCCGCTGTCTTGGGTTGGCAGCCCTCACCACTTTTGCTGGAGTCGTAAGTTCTGCAAGAGGAGGAGGAGAACAAAACTGTTAAAAACATAGCTGAGGGCTGTGGGCATGTTGGCTCTGGAGGGAAGCAGGCAGGAAGCAAACCAGCTCCCCCTTCAGCAAAGGAGGGCTAAGAGGAAAAGGTGAAGAGGAAACAGAGCCAGTTCCCAACCTGTGTCTCCTAAGGGCCTTATCACAACATCAGAAAATCAATCCAGGTGGCCAAGAGATGGACTTTTAACCCCGTCCTGCTGCAGGAAGGCACTCCCTGACTTAGTTCTGCCCTCCCGACTCAGCCTTGCCAGCCAGGGAGGAGGGGTTTCGAGGAGCTCAGCTCGCTCTGCAAAGCACCAGGGAGAACCTGATCTGCTTTGAACAGCAAAGCAAACGCCCTTGAACAGCCAAGGCCCATCATGACAGCCACGGCCAGCCCTCCCCAGGGTGCAGAGGAGGGCTCGGCGGAGGGATGCACACACGGGCACTGCTGTCTCCTGGTTTGAACTCCAGCATCCCAGCAGGGGACAGCAAGTTCATAACAGGGAATATACAGAGAGAAGTAACCAGATCCATGAAGTGCCCAAATCCTCCTACGGCCAAAAGTATTTAGGCACCAGAGTGCCTCTGGGGTGTTTTAATGTATCAGAGTGCAACTGTTGGGGTTCACACCACCACAGACCTCACAGGAAGTAAAGACTTCAACCCCACCATGACCCATCTTGGCTCCTGCTCACACATCACCTCCTTACAGGCAGAAATAGAAATTCCGATTTGTTTTCCCCCTCACAGGTTTGACTGCAAGGTCTCCGGATCAGGCTCACGCAGGGCACACAGTCCAACAGAGCAGCACGTCACTGCCCAACACAAACCAGCCCCACAAGGACCAGGTACGAGGGTCTCCTCCAGGACAGTGGTGCTCCACAGGCAGAAGAGGGCCCACTGTCCCCTGCCTCGAGGGGTAGCCCGTGCCAGGTGCCACACAGCCGGCAGGAGTGAGCTTTTCCGCTGACTCACTGGCTTTGTTTAAAAGCAAGGCAGCCCTGACTGGGGTAGGGTGAGGGTGGGTGGAATGCAGAGGCTATCTGGGGATGCCCCAGGAAACACCCTAAGTAGCCTACTCAGCTCTGCTCAAAGCTGCCTTTGATCTCCTGTGCAAGGCTGGACAACTTTGCCTAGATGATCAAAACCGGTCCCCTTCCGAGCCTTGAAACCAGTGATTCATCCTGCTGGCCCGGCCTTGCTCAGAGCTGGAGGCTTTGAAGTGTCAATAAGGCAGAGTCAGACATGGCAGGACAGAGCCATGTTCACTCCCCTTCCCCAGTTCCTCTCTCTAAGGCATCTGCACAGGGATTTCAACTCCAGGGAAGTCCAACCTCTCCCTGGATCCTCCCCTTTCCTGCAGGACCTCCCCAACCCATCTGCATTGCTTCCCCTCATGAGAAGTGGCAGTCCCACATGTCCCTCATTTATTCCACATGCACTTCACTGAGAATCCCAGTTCTACCACACAAAGCTTGCCACAAGGCTTTTGAACTTTCCTGATAGTGGAGGACGAGCAAGTTCTTTCAAAACAGTCCCCAAAATCCTCCCCTCAATGCTCACAGATGTCACCAGCTAAAAACAGCCTCAAAAGGCACCCGGAGCTACAGCACCCTCAGCCAGCCCAGTTTTCCACACATACAGAGCACCCCTGCTTGCTCCAACAGCACTGACATGACTGGCACTGCAGAAAGAAATAACTGAACTTGCTCTGCAGCCTGATCAGCACCGATCTCCTGGGCTAGAGACAGCAGGGCTCCCTCTCTCTCTGTGAATATCCCATCCCAGTGCCTGCTCCCACCATGCTGCTGCCCCAGGGCTCACAGCAATGGCATCCAGCCTTGTCCTCCAGCTGCTTCAGCTCAGAAGCCTCACGGCCATAGATGTTCCTGTGCTTTTTTTGGGGACCAGTCAAGAATGGTGCCCTCACAACCGAAGTGAAAGAGGACGTAGGGGCACAGGCTGCAGGGGTGTGTGCCACAGACTCAATCATCTTTGTGGGGGAGGGAGGAGATTGTTTCAAACAAGTTCTGCCACTTTCCTTATCTGCAACATACGAACAAGGATCCCTTATCTCGCTGAGGTGCGGAGAAGACTAATTAGCATTTGCAGAGGCTACGGAAGACAAAACACAAAGGGTTGCGGCCAGGCAGGGAGGGAGGGAGGGAGGGAAGGAGGCTGCTCCAGGCAGCACAGCCAAGCCAGCCTGGATGATGGAGTTGAGATCCAGCAATTCATGGTGGTAGGAGACCAAGAGGGTGTGACAGTGTTGGCAGACAGACAGCTGGACACACCATCCACCCAGCCAAGACCATGGTGAGCAGAAGCCATGCATGCCTGGCACCCTCTAGGGCACACCAGCCTAACCCAGGGCACCAGTTCCAACCCATCAGCAATTCTGGAGTCAAGCTACTGGACATCAAACCCAAAACTGCTCTTAATGTTGCCTTGCAGAGACTCTAGCAAACACAAGTGTTTTAAAAACCAAACCCGACGCACCCAAAACACATTTAGGTTAATCCAGATGCTCAGGCTTCAGAAGTCCTTCCTATAGGGACAGCAACACATCTTGTGGTTCTCAGCTGAGAAGACCCTTTGTACAAAAATTCAACTGTCCTTTGTCACTGCATCAACCTGAGAAGTGGGGAGCAAGTGGATGCTGCTCACCCCACACAAGAGCTCAGGACAAGCAGTGCCCTGGTTCATAGCTGAGCCCTTAAAAGCTGCTGACAGATGTCTCAGACCTCTGGTAATTTTACAACCCTCCTTTTACCTTTATTTGTTGGCAATAAGTAATTTTCAGTTGCACTAGCACTCCCTGACCAGCCCCCAAAAAACAGGGCCTCAGTGTGTGAGAGGACAGACAAAACAGCTGCAGCAGGAGCCAGGGCTTTAGTGGTGTGAGACTGGCAAAGGGACAGAGGGCAGGGAAGCAAGGAGCAGCTTTGCCTGTGGCCACAGAACAGATGCTGGCACAGCCAGGAACAGAAAAGCAAGTCTCAAGTTTGGATTCACTGCCTGCAGCCAGAACCTGATCGTTTGCCCAGCCATAGGGTTGCCCAGCCATGAGGAGATTATTTCTTAGCAATTGAGGGGACGAGGCACAGGTGGGAGCACCCACAGTGGCCCCAACACCAGTATCGCAGCCAAACCCTTCCCATGGGCACGGCACAGCCAAAGCACTCGCTGGCTTTTGACACTTGCTCCCCAACGCACCCGACAAACACCAAGGGCAAGGCTGTGCAGACACCTTGTGCTTTTCTCCAGCCCACGGATGGCAGTGGCACAGCCCTCGGGGGGGGGAGCACATGGGGGCATCCAGGTGAGTGACACCTGGTACTTGGAAGAAGAGCCATTGCACAAGGCCAGGCAGAGTGATAGCACAGCCCAGCCAGAGCGACAGCAGATCCACAGCTAAATGTCCCTCCATCCCAAGACGGACAACTGAGCTTGGCCTAGGAGACCTTACCTCTGAAAATCACCAACACCCACCAGCCTGGTTCCCTGTCTTTTCTTACATCCCAATGCAACTTGTAATGGAATTTTAGAGAAGGTGGATGAAGAGAGGGAATAAATCTACAGCGATGGGCAGAGACCTGGCATTATACTGCAGAAATACCTGCACCTACAGTAAGAATGGTGTAGTGCCTACTTCAGGTGTACCACTCATGTGTGACAGAGACAAGGGCTCAGAGAACCCCAGCATCAGTTAGGATAGCCTGAGAGGGCAGCCCAGGCTCTCAGCAGGAATAGAAGAGAGTCTTCAGCTCCAGCATATGCTCCATCCCTGACAC
Source organism: Lepidothrix coronata (assembly GCF_001604755.1). Lineage (NCBI taxonomy): Eukaryota > Metazoa > Chordata > Aves > Passeriformes > Pipridae > Lepidothrix > Lepidothrix coronata. Next base: position 967,739 of record NW_016690420.1, on the reverse strand, counting down.
AGCACACCCCTCTCCTTACCCAGCAGCCAAGACAACAGAAAGGAGCGGGCCTGCTCCCATGCTGCTCCAGCCCAAGGCCTGGCACCCGAGAAACTGCTGATAAGGGTGGTTTCAAAGCCAAGAGCCCGGACTTTGTGCTGGAGAGGCTGAGGCAGGGGCGCATGCTCTGTACTGCAGGTCCTGACGGGGCTGGAAGAGCCAAACTGGTATCCCCAGTTTCCCCAGAGCCCCAGCAGGAGCACAAGGGTGCCGTGTGGGATAGACAGCCACGTGCCCAGCAGTCCACCAGGATCCACTCCACTACTCTGTCTCCAAATAATCCTCCCTCCCTCCCATGCTCCACGGGACAGTCCTGGCACACGTGAAGACCACAGGTCATAAACACTACCACGGGACACCCACTCTGGCAATGCTACCTAGAGGTTTTTAGGTGAGAAAGAGCAAGTGCAGCTTGAGCAAAGGTGAGCTGTGCCCAGAACAATGGGGGGGCTTGGCAGGTTGCAAGTGAGAGGGGGAATAGTGCCCCAGTCAAAATGACACAGTAAGGACAAGGTATTGCATTAACCTCCTGAGAAACCAATTGACACCCAGGTATGACAACTTCTGAGAAGACTAAAGACAAACCATTAGACAGCTTACACTCAAGAGGACCTCTGCTCGCTCACACTATTGGTATATACATGCTCACTGTTTGGACAGAGAAAACCAGCCTGAGATTAACTGTTTCCCCTGGAGACAGCTTCCTCAGAACTTTTCCAGGAGGGCGGGCGAGTCCTTCCTGGGGTACCGACACACATGAAAGATGTGGTGGGACAGCACCAACCTGCAAAGCAACTCCCATATGACAGACCCAGCAGAGGCAGTCACCCACAGCCAAGCCTGTCAGGACACCACTGTGGCTGCAAAAATCCCTTTCTTGGCCTAAAAGGAGACCTAGAGAGTCAACAGATAACAGTTCCAAAGGTGTATCCTCACCTTGCCAACATGGGAAACTCAAGAGTACCAACCTTGTCCCTCCTCCAGGCCTCAAGCAAGGTCTCTCCCAGGGTGGCCTTACCTGCACAGCACCAGGGGCAAGACACGGATTCGGAGGCATTCCTGTGGCACTCATTGCTGTCCATGCACTCAGCTCCATGACTTCAGAGTCCGAGCCTGGTCAAGCCATCAGAGGACACAGCTGTTGAGCTTCATGCCCACCAACAGCACAACTTCTCCAGAGACATTTGCAGGATCAGTCCTGCAGGCCAGATGTGACCCACAACACAAAAACAGCCCTTTCCCTCCCACCAGCAGCTCGCCTGCTGCAGATGGTGATAAAGATTTTTCTTGTTGAGACTCCATCCCAAAGAGGACCACCTGAAATTACAGGCAGAGAAGCCCTGAGGGACGGACAAACACTGTCTGCCCACTGTGGGTGCTGCACCCATTTCTGTATCAGCAAGGCAGCAGTGCTGGGCAACATATCCTTCCTATAAAGGGGTCAGGAAGGACAAGCAGATGGAAGGGGGCCTCAGCCTGCCCAGGGAGTGATCTGGTAGCACTCCTGTGTGCAGAGAGAGGTGCAGATACCCCCCGAGACCGACTAGCAGCTTCCACCTCTGCCTGCCTCCCAAGGAGCTGCTCCCAGCACCGCCTCAGCCGTGTGTCAGAGCAAATGCCAGACCGACACGGGTAACGCTTGTCGCTGCAGCTCCACACATGAGCGGAAAAGCCTGGGATTTATAGCACTGACTGCTTGGCATGCTCACATTTTGCTGAAGGCATCACAAGGCTCACAAAGCCAGCAAGGTTCAGGACAGACAGCACACAGACTGCAACTCCTCTAGGTTTGAAACATTTTATAGCTTTATCTCCCACCAAACTGCAGTGGCAGCTGGAGGTGTGTGCGTGCACAGAGGGGGAAACCAAGGGAGCACGGGATGGAGTTCTCTGACAACTTTAAATGAGATGTTATCACAAGGACATCTTCCAGCATGAGGAGGTTGGTGTCTCCACAACAGGGGTTCCCACCTGTTCCTGGGGACTGCAGAGAACCACAGCTGGTCCCACCACTTGCAGGACATGGTCTCATGCTAGAAGCATTTGGCCTTGTTCACAAAGGCAAGGCTTAGGAACAGTTTAGCAATATCACAGGTTTCCTGCACATACAAGAAAAGCTGGACTAGTACAGGCAAGGTCAGGACCAAGCCGAAGACTGGATCCTTAAGGTGCATGGCTGAGCGGGACTCAGGCTTGTAAAGCATGTGGGAAGCTGGTTCCACTGGAGCAGGAGATAAGCTGCAGGCACCATGGCTTAAAGCCTTCCAAGCAATCTTCCACAGCTCCTCAGCAGAAGCTCCACTGTACAAGCCCTACTGTAACAGCAAAGGAAGCAAGGAGCTGCCTACACCTCCCTGCAATGTAAGCTCTGCAACTGCTGCAAAGATCACTCTCTAAAAATAACTTCAAAAAGGGCATCTGACAGCTCTACAGAGAGCATGAGAACATTCCCACCTGGGTGTCCTAGGCAGCTCTGGGAGCTCATGAGTTTGCCCTGGAAAAGTGCAGGGAGAGAGGCCAGGATACAAGCAGGTACAGGCAGGACACCTCTGTCACAGGATGAGAGTGTGGGCACACATATTATAATCCCAGCTCTCCAAGCTCTCACATCCCTCAGCCAATACTTTCAAAAGCCCTGGAACAAGGGGAGGTAAAGCAGCTCAGGACACGTGCAGAGCCGATCTCTGCCGACAGCACAGACAGGCAGCACAGACCTGCACAGACCCTCAGAGAGAGTAGGAGCTCAGACAGAGCACAGCCCTGCTTACGGAGAGCTGAGGAACAGCACTGCTCCTTTAAATGCACATAGCTGCTACAAGCTCTGCACACACCAGTGATCTGCAGGGTCTGACTTTTAATTCCAGGGCAAACGGGGGACAGGAAGGGTCTGGACTTACCAAAAATGCATGATCATCCTCCCTGCATCTCTCTACCCAAGACAGAAATGCTTCAACTTGTGGCCAAGCTACGGTCCTGGAGCGGCTTAAGAAATGCTGACAGGCATTTCTAACGTTAACACTGTCAGTGAGGGCACTGTGGATTCTTCCTGGCACAGACAGCCACTATTAAAGGTAGCAAATGAACTCTCTTTAAGGGCAAGTGACATCTTTCCACTGCCTTTTCAAGCAATGCTCTTCCCTGAAGGAGATTTCTAGGAAACTTCTGACACATGATCCATGCTCACACCACTGCACACAATCCCCGAGATGCCAGGCACATGCAGAGTGAGACAGCACAAGAAACCCTCCCCCCCACCCAGTTTTCTACAAAAAAATGAGTCCTAAACTAAGGGTTCTCTGCTGAGAAAGCCAGTGGTTCCCAGAAACCAAGAGGCATCACACAGGGGACACAGCCAAGGTCACCCAGCTGACCAGACTCCAGAAACTGTCAAAATGAGGAAGCTGGGCTGGCTCAGGCTCCCATAGCTGCTGAGCCACCCTGTCCTCTATAACCAGGGAAAAAGGCACCCATCACCCCACCATCCCTGCGGAGAGGCTACTCCAGCACCAGTGCAGACAAGTGTCCAGCCAGCAGACCACGTAACCAGCAGTTCCTCTGCCAGGATGGAAGACAGAAAAGCCTTCAAGGACACCTGCAAACACTCTGCCAGGTTAAATGGTTCAGGGAGAGGGGCTGAAAAAGCCAGCGGTGCTCCAGGGAAAACACTGTGTCAGTCCATCCTGGACAGGCTGGGCCCCTGAGAAAAGGCATGAGTTGATCCAGCTGCCACTCAGGGCAGCTCCACACAGCAAGGACACCTCAGCGCTGGGAGAGCAGGGCGCCTGAGGCAAGGCTGCAGGGGCCCGGGGCATGCAGGCAGGCCAAACCCTGGATGAGATGAGGGTTAGGCCCTCCTCCAATCCAGCTCAGAGATCAGTTGATAGTTCACTGTGGGGGAAGGGAAGGGTGACACGAGCAGGAACAACAGGACAGCAAGGACAGACGAACAATGCAAGATTTGCAACTCCTTATAAAACACAATAGAAAACCCAACCCACTCACCTTTGGGGACAACTGATTTGCAAATTAAAAGGGGGTGTCCACCCTCCAGGAGGGACCAGGAGCAGTTTCCTGCTCCCCTTAGCCTTTGCTGCACTGCTCTGCCTGTTCTGCCAGGCTCTAATGAAAAGCTAGTTAACAGTTAATTATTACCCATTCAGACACACGATCCCCTACTCTGACCGAGGGCGGCGGGATAAGACAGTCACGTGATACAAAAATCCTGACCTTATGAAAGCACAGGCAACTATATTTAGTTGGAAAAACGATGACCTAGCGAGGCTGCTCCTCCCTGGCCCCCCCCAGAGAAGGAGACCTGCCACCTCTGGAGATCCCACCTCCATGAGACCCGGGAATTTCTTCGTCCCAGCTGTAACACTGAGACAGGAGCAAGCCCTGTGTGCATCTACAGGCTGTCCGAGGGGGGTGGGGGGGGGCAGACCAGCACACGGCCCAGGCTAGGGGGACCCTCCCTCCTCATCCTCAGTGCTGCAGAGCAGGTCACCTTGTCAGCAGCAAAAGCTGATAAGCACCAAAGCCCACAAACAGGGCCCAGCCCAAGGTCCTGGACCTTATCTTGAAAGCAGGAGGCACACTGGAAACCTGACCAGTGAGACCATCACAGGAGTGGCATTCAGCAGCAATGCTCCAGCCTGCTGGAGTCTGCATGCCCAGGGCTGGTGATGTCCAGAGCTGGTGATAGGAATTTGCCTCCCTGTTAGCCCACCCCTCTCTCCACAAGGTGGATAGGTGAACAAGACAGACACTGTCATGCCAAGAACAGAGAGGGAGTGAAGGCAGTCGTGCAGGAGTCACACATGGGCACTACTGCTGTGAGAGACAGTCCCAGAAGAAAAGATGTGCAGCAACAAAATCCAAGAGCATCACCCACTCCCTCTGCCACTGCAGTGAAACAACTTCAAAGGAGACGAAAAACAAAAGCCTGAGGACCAGACATCATTAATCTCTTGTCATCAGCAGAGGGGTGCTCTCTGCCCACATCCCACTGTGGCCACCGAGACAGCAAAACCGGTGGCACCCACAGCATGAGCGAGAGGAGGTCACTGTCGTGCTGACATTATCCCTTTAATGGCCGTCAGCCTCTTCTGCAGCTGCAGCTGGGGACTTGGAAGCTGACAAAACCCTTCCTGGGAAGCATCTGGTACATCTCACTGTAAATATTTAACAATGAAGAGACAGGAATCGAGAGCCAAGCGCCTGCCGCGACCCTCCAGCTCCAAGCGTTCACACTGTCTGTGAGGAGAGTGCACAGCTCCCACTGCGCCAGTGGAGGGGGTGAGGGGTTGTACAAGGCTAAAGTGCAACCTCTGCACAAAATATGCCTCTGGAAAAACCTGTCATCTCAAAGAAAGGGGCTTTTAGAAAGGAAACTGTGACGTAATTTAAGTAACATCATTCCTAGTTCCTCCCGCTTTGATTCCCGTACCTGACTTTGGCTGCTTTTGCAGAGGCACCTCAGTAGGACCAGAGTGTCCCCTGCGCAGCGACCACTTAACCTCACCCTCAAAGCCTGCACCAGGACAGCTGCAAACCTGCCTCCCTGACTGCATATAATGAGGAGACTGAGCAGCAGCTCAGCTTGTGAAGCCAAGGAACACAGAGCCACCACCAGGCAGAAATCCAGCCCTGTCTCCTGGGGTGGAGAAAAGCAAGAGTGATTTGGAGGCAGGAGAGCAAGTGCAGCAAACGCTCCCAGGAATTCAGGGAGGCCAGACCTAGGTCACCTGCTAAGCAAAGTGTCTCCAGAAATGAGCTGAGAAAAATCTTACAGTCCCATAAGCACCTGGATTAAACTAAGCGCAGGTATGGGGGCTTCCTCCAGCTGGCAAATCCAGAGCATTAAAACCATGACAAGGCACTTAAATATCCCTGCCATCTTTGAGAGCAAGCAGAAAGGCTTCTTTTTTTGCTACTTAAGGATTACTGTACCTCAGCCAAGCTGATTTCAGGGCATGCTGTCCAAGCACAAAATACAACATCCTCACTTGTGCCTCCCACCTTAAGCCAGATGCAGAGAAATTCCAGATTTTCTGAATAACTTTGATACAAAAAAAACCTGCCAGCTTCCTTCCTGGGTGCTCAATCACATTGATCCTGGTGCATAAACCACTCTCTCTAATCTAGGTAATTTCAGTGCTACAGGTGGCTGCCTCCCCTGTGTCAATACACAGCATAAAAAACAACCCAGTAAATCAGTCTTCTCAAAGAAGTCAGGAATACCCAATTAAAAAAGAGAGCAACACAGAACTTTCCTAATTTAAAGATCTATCTCCCCTCCTTTTCTTTATAAAGGATTAAAAACTACTTCCTTGCAGTGGTAACATCACCCTCATCTCTTTATGGAAAACTTTACAGTGTTTAATTCAAAGGGGCATTTATAACTCAAGAAAGATATCCCAGCCACAGCTGACAACTGTACAAAATGAACAGGTCAGGGTGCAGCAGCAGATTAAAAAAAGTCATCAGGAGTAGTGAGACCAAGACAGAGCATCACTTGTTGCTCTCTTGAACACCAGCACATCCACAACTGCACCCTGCAGTCAGCTCTGGTCTCTGGATTTCAACAAGGGCACAGCAGTGTTACAGACGGTCAAAGAAAAGCAATTAAACCACCCAGAGGCAGCTCCTCAAGAGGTGAGACTAAAAAGTCTGGGATCCTCCAGCATGGAGAGGAGGGCTGGCTGTGGCACACGAGGCCAGGAGGGCACAGGCACAGCACACGAAGCCAGCAGGAGATCTGCTTGAAGTGATAGAAGTATTCCCTTCCAGAACAGGCAGCAAATTTCACCACCACACACAGTAGCAGGCTCTGGGAAGTGGAGCATCAGCCACCTCAGAGAGGGGTCTGGTGTTCAGGGCAAACACATCCACAGGAAGCCCAGCTGCAAATGTACTCCCCCAGTTCTCCTCCAACAGCAGAAGTGGGGAATATCAGTGTCCCTCTGCCCTGCCACCACCCTGCCAAGCCCAGCCCTGCATCTCCCAGGGGTGCTACAGTCTTTCAGTTTTCCATGTGAACTCCAGATCACATGGTTTGAAGGGGCTTCTCCTGATGCCAAATCTAGTTGGTGGATGTGGGAGAGGAGAGGACCAAGGAACTGCTATGCCAGACAGAAGGAAAGTCAGAGGCCTCTCTCCAACAACTACTGTATTTCCAAACACTATTAGGTAACCAGGACACAAACACTGCTGCCCTTCCACCTCCATAGAGCTCACTCGCGACACCAGGCTGAGGGCAGGACGCCTCTGGCATCCATCACTAACAAGCGGGAACACGCTTTGGGGCACTCTGCAGCTACTGTGCCTACCAAACGGCTGATTTTTGGCTCAGGCTCCTCACCCATGCAATTCCCAACCCTGTTACTGCAACTTAGCATCTTAGCATCCTCCATCACTCTGCTAACTGCTTCGTTGGGAGGAAGAACAACAGACTTTTCACTCAGAGGGGAAACTGCCCATACAGACCCATTTGACCTTACAAGATTAACCTTAAAAAATAGGCACTGACATAGGTATGGGAGTCCCAGTGACTTGCAGTAACAGACTTGAGCAAATTAACTCATTCAACAACCTCAGCAAGGAAAGGGAAGTGAGGGAGTCAAACCCAGCAGCCTCAGGAGTGCACAACAGCTCTGGTGCCAGGTATGCTCCCAGCGCTGCTCTGCCTTTGCCCGCTGGGCTCACACTTCACTGTGTTTTGAGATACCAGGGCTTCCAGATAAGCATAGTGCATGGGAAGAAAAGGCATGGCACCAGTTTTAAAGTTTTTCTGGAGAAGGTTTTTCTGGAGAAAGACTATACAGTGTCCTGTGTAGCTACTATAAAGAGGAATCCTGTTTGAGCTTTCACTTATCTCCTAAAAAAATACAGAATTGTAAAAAAGCCCCAAGCTCTGTAGGTAACGTTTTCTGTAACACTACTGACATGTAACATGCACTTTCTGAAGCACTATCATCTGCTGCAGACATACATTTGCGCCCCACCCTGGAGGTCCCCAACCAGCAGGAGAACAAGAGGATGGAGTTGTGCCAAGCAAAGGACATCTCTGAGTTTTGCAGCACAGGCAGACAAAATCCAACACCCAACAAAGACAGATCTTAAGCAGGGTGGAGAAAAGCCTCTTATGAACTCAACACATGGGAATGTACCTTTGCTCCTTCAAAACCAGTCTTAATATGTTAACCCTTAACAAAATTTTTAAAAAAAAAAAAAAAAAAAAAAAAAAAAAAAAAAAAAAAAAAAAAAAAAA